>NC_072463.1:17098625-17311125 GCF_027596085.1 Anoplopoma fimbria
ATTTCAAAAATGATTGGTGGCAAAATCAGGCTAGACACACCTTTAAATGACTTGCATACAGGCTGTTGTTGCCAGTCATTACGCTGCTGCCATATGAGGTAATGAAAGAAGACAAGTGTCACATAAAAATATGTTTAAATCAACAGGGGATCACAGTGCCATCTCCAGGAGGCATTGGTATGGAGAAATGGATTGGACTGCATATGGATGGTCTGTTGCTCATTATGGAAAAGGAGATAAGAGGTGGAAAAATGGAAGAGAGGCCGGGAAATGTAAAGAGGGGATACACAGCGAAAATAATTGGCGGTGACACTAAAATGTGGGATGGAACTATGGGGGGGGGAAAGAAGGCGGAGATTGAGAGGAGTGAGTGGGGAAGATGGAAAAGGGGAAGGGAAGAAAGAGGGATAAAGCCGAGCAGGTGTTGATTGGAGAGAGGCCAGGCGGTGAGTGCCAGCGGTACCTGTTGTCACAACGAGGGCTGAGGTGTGAAGCTCGTCTCAGCAGAGGCCCTCAGAGGTGTGAGGTGATTATGGGGAAACGGGGAGGAAGACAGAGACATTTAGACGGAGAGACACGGGGAGAAAGAAAGATGGGGACAGAGAGAGTGAATGTGGCAATATAGCTGGCTGCTGGAATAATGGCATGGTGGGAAGGAACAACAGATTGAGATGGATAAAGTGAGAGCGTGTATGACAGAAACTAGCCAGTAGGGTGATTTTACAGTGTGCACGTGTGTCCCAATCCGTTTTTATATGGCAGCTACTCAAACCTTGGTGTCTCATTAAACAGCTTTTTTGCTGTAGACACAGCAGCAGGACAGAAAATGTCTGAATGTGTCACAGATGCATTATGATGAGTGGAGGTGTTTGTGTGTCCATACAGGAGATCAGATGCTCTAGAGGAATAGCTGGTTTCAGAAGAGTTTTTTTAACAAGTGGCCTAATTAGGAGCAGGTCCAGGAAACTGGAGCTCAGAGCCCCAAAGGAGTCGGGTCAAACAGTAAGCCCAGGTTAATGACACCTCCTGATGGGTGAGTTTCCCCACAGCGAGTGCTTTCTAAGCTCCAACCTCCACACCTCTCTACCGTCCATCTGGCATTCAGACAGCCGGATGGGAAGTTATGGCTGTGACATCACTCCTAACCTGTGACATCATCACTGCCCGTCGGTGATTTCACACGGGTTTGCCACTGCTGCAGACAAAATCTGATGTCTGCTAGCTGGCATGACCAGGTTATTTATGAGCTGACTGGAGGAAGTAGCCACCCATTTTCTCAAGTCTCTGGAAGCCCACCATTCCTCTGGGGGACACTAAAAATCGATTTCTGTTCCACAACAAATCATAAGAACAGCACCTACACAAAAGTCAATGATGACCCCTAAACTATGTTAGGACAGATTGTTGGGGGTTCAAAAAACATAAATGAAAATGCAACAAGTCTTCCTTACACCACAGAGAAACACGATAGCCACAAGATACATGGTGACATCATAATTTGTTGTCGTGCGGTTTGTTCAACACGACATGACTGCCATCAAAGCCTACTGGGCTTGTGTATTCAGATGAGCCGAGTCTGTAACCAATCTCCTTTTCAAAGGACTCTGGTCTCCATTGATGAGTCGTAACACAGCAGCCTTAGATGTGAAGCACAATGGATCATCATGATTAATCAAACACAGGCCCATTACAGCCAGACAGTCACACAGGCCCCCACCGTGCATTAACAGAAAGTCATAATAAGATGAGCAAAGGCTCATAGGGATGAAGATTAACAGATACAGTTCTGTGACCGGCTGGGTGAGAGTTCTCTCTGAAGGTCTCCTTTGTCAGTGACGATGGCCAGAGTGACATGAATGCCTCAGCCATATCGAAACATTATTAGGTCAGGACAAAGGTGTGCATCTTATGAGTTATCTGAGGTGAATATGCGTCATTTTTCTTTCTCCAGTTCCTGATATTTGAATTGTTTAGAAATCGAGACAGGGGACAGCAGCATCTATCTGATCTCAATTTGAACTTTTAATAAAAAAGTCAAAGATTAAACCGGGAAGGGCACACTCCACCGAGACGTTGCTTGAAATTCATCTGATTACTCATGAGGCAAATCACCTTTTCTTTCTTAAACTTTCTAGATGAAATTTAAAGTGTGATAATCATCATCAGGCTACAGACTCAAACTCAAGCCCACCTTTGCCCAACTCAAAGCGTGGTAGCAATCAAAGTACCCTTATGTTCTATAATCTATTTGACACATCTAGAAAACCACTCTGACACTTAATGAGGAGCGGGCCAACTCTGGGTCATGCCAAATGGCTCTGATTTTAACCCTACGGTTACACTGTTCAGACAAGCACTGATGAAATATTAAAACAAAATGAACAGAGGCTTTTGCAATTTTAATGATGCTTGTGGCATGTGCAGCAGAATAACTGTGATGCCTTAACGCCAAGCACCTCTGTCTGCCTTCGCCGCCAAGGCGTGCTGCACGTGAAGTGTCTTGTTCCTCCATTGCCCCCTCTGTGAAAGGTTCACCGGGCCAATTAGGCTGCTTGGCCTTATGCAAAATGCCAGGCATTTAGCGGGAATGATAATGATTAGCGCTGGGTTACATATGATCACAGCTGTGGTGAATGCACAGAGCAGAGAGGGTTAGTTACCGGGGGCAAGAGGGATTTCATTTGGCCTCACGTTTGCAATTTTGGACATATTTCCATCAATTCTATTGTGATTACCTTAAAATATCATATGAAGACACCAGCCAGGCAAGGTTGCTCATGTATTTTTGTCAAAATAATAATGATATTGATGGATGAAAAATGTGTTGTTGAGGATGTGATATGATATTAGGAAATTATATTTTGTGACTTTTTGTGGCATTAGTTACCGTCAATAATTGGTACGTTTATTTGGGTCTTAAATCCTTCCCAGTCTAAAGCAAGTTATGGTGTACGTCTGACATTAACGTGCTGGGACGGTGAAGGTCTGGGTGACAGCCTGGAAAAGGGGGCCCAGCCTTCTACCTGCTGTAATTGTAATGGATGAGGACGATGGCAAAGGGGATGTATATATGTATACACACATAAGCATGCACACAGAGAGAAACCCACACACAAAACCTTGGGCAAAAAAGAAAATGGACTTCTGTGTTGGCAACAGCTTTTTTCCTAATCCTCGCCCCTGGGCTATATTGTGCAGTCAAGCAGGCTATTACATGGCAACAATTAGGGGGGCTGGAGCCCAACACCTGGTCGTCTCCTATTCTGGCCCTTCAGTGGCAGCTGACTGTACAGTCTCACAGCCAGGTGGCCCTCCTTCAATGACATTAGCTAGTCACTCCAGGGTTAATCAGGAGCCTGCCATCATCCAGTGGGCAAGCATAGAGCCCAATTCAGACTGGAAGCTTTTATAGGCGGGGGAAAGGGATGATGGAGACAATGTTGTTATAAAAACTTGTTCAACTGAAGATCTCAGAGAGCCCAGATAATCAAAATGAACTTGGGGGAGGGGTTAGAGCCTCTTGGATTCGTGGCCTAAGTTCAGCGCACTGCCTTGATTGGCTCAAGCGGAGCTCGCGGCACATCAACTGTGCATCCTGCAGATTATAATGGACCTTTTCATGGGCGGACAAAAACAGATGGAGGAGCGGGAAGTGCTATACGTCCATGCAGACGGGTGATGATGTGGGGGGAGGGAAACTGGATTTCGTCAAAGTCGGCAGATACAAAAAACAAGTGGGTGTAGCTAGAGCTGCCCCGGCTATATCTGCCTGCACAAAGCCCCATTCCGAAGCCCCCTGGCTCAGAGATCTGAGGGTAAATAACACTCATTAGAATAACAAAAGCTATAGATTTGTACCCAAATCAGCTAGAGTCTCATCAATAGTAATTAGAGGCTATACATAACTAATGAAGATGTGTACACTACATTAAACAAAGGTACCGAGAGCTGTTGTGTATCTCAACATAGAGTGTTGGATAAGTGGATGTCTGCAGCACAAAGCTTTTCTAAAAATTTCATTACCATTAGAATCATGTGTAGTATCAATCTTTTCTTTTTATGTTATACTGTATGACAAAGATGCATATAATGGTTAAGATAAGGGGATCCTACAATTAGAATGTGTTGTGCATGTGTCTGCAACCAACAATTCGTTCTCTTTGTTTGACATCAACTCAATATTATTACAGCCTGTTGCAGTGGAGAGCCACAGGAAGATTTGGCCAATATTTCTCAGTGCTTCTCTTTCAGCCCCATCCACCACTTGACAATGAAAGACAGACTATCAGTATTAACACATCAAAGGCTGCTTTCTGTAAGAAGAGGCCGACAATGCACAGCGATGCATACTTAAATGTTTCGTTTTTGTTATTGCTTTGTTTTCCGTGCCTTGTCTGTCAATGCAGAAAATTCCATTTAGTGCAAAAATGCAAATGCAGCGGGGACCAAGTACATCCTCTAAAAGAGAACAATGGCCACAGGCAAGCAGAGGAGCAGACACTGCCTTTGAACTCTTTAAAGAGGCATTAATGTGCAACTTATAAATAATCAACTCATTTCTTCTTAAAACATCCAATTAAGTATGTGACATTAAAAGCAACGCAACCCGTGTAAAATGAAAAAGAAAAAAATGCAATGGCCATTTAGGGACAAAGAACCCAATAATGTCACAAGGTGTCCTCACAGGAGTCCCAAAAAACCCAGGACCAAATCAGAGACCAAGAGATTCCAGCATAGAACGGTGGGTGACATTTCACTGACATTTCCCAGCAGCATTCAATACAGGGCTGTCTCAAGACAGCATCAGAAATGTCTATGGATATGCTTGCATGTGACACAGGCGTTAAGGGATGCGGGTTCTTTCAGGGGACGCCGCAGCTCTGGGGCCGGTGATGAGGAGCCTGGATCCTGGGAGATTGAATGGTAATCACTGGGGCACAGATAATGGATGATTGAAGGCTCTTTCTACGCCGCTGTTGGATTTCAATATCAGAGAGGCCCTAGAATTGGGATTCTTATCAGGGGCGGTGTGTCAAACAAAGGAGAGCTGAGCGTGATATATGGGGTCCAACTCAGGCACACGACCACGGCGATTAGCACAAGGATAAAAAAGGCCGCACAAACAAAAGAGGGCAGCTTTAGCTGGACAAAGGGCTGTCCACTGCCTTGTAACAAGAGACACGGAAGGAAGAGGGGACATAAAGGGAGGGAGAGAGTACTTGGTGGAAAAGGAGGACAGGACAAGAGTTGTGCTGAGACGGCTGAACGATGAATAGTGACAGACCCAACTGTTAAAGAGTGTTCCAGATTCCCTGCTTCTGAAGAGGAATAATGGACCAGCAGGGATGAAATGCAATATACCCCGCCTCAAAGCCATTCATACACGTCTAAACAAACACACATTATCATTCACGTACACACAAACGCACACAGTGGCACGAGGCTTCACATCTCTGCCAAGCTCATCACAAAAAAACAAAACAAAACAAAAAAAACAACAAAATTATTCCCATTTATCCCCGGATTCCAAGCGCTTCGGCTTGCCAGGAAAGCTCATTAACCCTCCCTTCAAGAACCCTGAGACAAAAGAGGGGAAAACAAAACATAACTAATCAATGAGAACGCACCCATTGGGGGGGGGAGAGACAAGAACACGCATCCATTTGGATAACCTGAGAGGGCTAACAGCTTTTACTTTAGTGTTGCGCTGGCTGGCAACGGGGCGGAGAAAGAAAGTTCATTAATTAAACAGGGCTAGGGGGAACAGATGGAATGGCTAGCTGGATGCTTATCACTTAAAGCAGACAGACAGGTTTTTACACCCGTGCTAGAAGCATCACCACCATACATCAATCACTATGAACATGTCCTCTTAACAGAAATGCAGTCGGTACTAGTCCAGTGGTGACACTGGGGTCAGGTTATTCTGGCTGATGCACACAGAGACCACTCACCTATTAGCGAGAAAGTCTTTATAGCAAATTTCATTTTTTGTTGATATTTAGCGAGTTGTAGTTTTTTTTTAACAGTCTTGCCAAGGGGGAGGTCTTGATTAGTGTTACATCCAAACCGACACAGGCAGTCATTCCTTTACATATTAGTAGCCAATTTGTGATGATTACTCACTGTTGGGCCAAAATGTTCAAGTGTATACAAAACGTAATAAAAGCCATAAAAGACGTGCTATCTTCTTTTTCTGTTCATTTGGTGGGAATTTACTCTATCGAGCCTGAAATTAGTAGAACTATGAGACTTTTCTTCATCAGCAGCAGTATAAAAACATAGCATTAAAATAAACAGCAACTTGTGTTGCCATGCTTTCTGTACTTAAAATATAAATTTGACCACCAACTCGACCACTTGTAATTTCTATTACTAATGACATGTTTTTCATTTATTATTTTAATGCCTGACCTTAAGTAATCGATATTAGTGGAAATCTTCAAAAATCTGCATCAGCAACTTATAGAAAATACTAATATGCTCTAAAATTGATACAGGCCAAGCAGCTGTCAAAAATGTATGAAATTATTATATAGTTGTGAGGGTCTTTGTTTATGTTATTCTACCTGATACACAAAGCTTGAGTAGTGGATGGGACAGGTTGGACGACCCCACACAAAACTGGCGGTCTTGCTGGCTTTCACTTTGCCGCTCACAAACACACAGATGTCAGACATGAATGCGTAACAGACGGCGAGAGAAGGGGAGGGGCATGAGGGTGGGGGTTCAAGTTTAAAAATACACAGAGCATGACAATTCTGGGGTTACACCATGACATGCTGTTTCTACTCATTTTTTTTATATTCTATGTATAAAAACGGGCTTATTCTGGCAGCTGAAAGCTCCCTCCCACCATAAAATGGTTCATTAATAGTATCTAATCAAAAGGTAGGAAAATAAATTAAAAAATCTAAAAGTTGAATTACCCCTGGAGTAAAATTACACTTGAAATGAACACTTCTATTATTATGGCAATTAAAACACAACTGTTATTTCTCTGAAATTGCAGTTTGACACCAACAGAACACACAGTGCTCAAAAATGTATGTATGACACACCCGTGGTTCAGTAAACACCAGAGGCACCACAAAATACAGGCAGCTTCCGTATGCACACAAACACAAACACACTAACACTAGGCACAACAGTTGACACCAGCAGTGTGTGTGTACGCCACCCCAGGCGGGGCTCTGGGTCCCTGCTGTTGGCCGTCTGGTTCCATGCCTGCTCTACCTGTGTTTAAAAGGGGCGGCCCCCGTGCTCAGACCTCAGAGTGCAGGCTGGGCTGGGCCCCCAGGGGCTTTCTATGGTGTGGGTGCCATGCAGCGGACGCCTTTTGTTACAGGCTGGGTGGCAAGAGGAGGAGGAACTAATGTCGGGGGGGTCGGGTACGGAGGGGGAATAAAAAAAGAGTAATGCTATGAGTCATTCTGCATTAGCAGCAGGGGAGGGAGACAGTGAGAGGGGGGCGGCGGAGGGAGAGAATACTTTTGCATGTTGTATGAAGCTAGACGCCATATGCCATCCGAGCTGGGCTGCCTCCTGAGTCAGGGCTCTTGGTTTGACAGGCCTGTGCTCGCCCCCTCCTCACCCCCAGCGCTACCCCCTTCTCCCCTAACTAACACCCTCCTCCCTCCAGGCCTTTCCTAGGCTCCAGCAATGGGCTAGGCCAATTGCTTTGGTTGTGCATGGACTGCGCTCTGTGTATATGTGTGTGCGTGTTGGAGGGGGCAGGGAGGTGGGGGGGTACTCAGTGATCTGAACACATCGGACATTGTCGTGAGTCCCGGCAGGAACAGCTGGTCAGCTGGAGAGCAGAGTGGGAGGGGGGGTAGGGATAAGGAGTGGGAAGAGATGGGAGGCAGTGCGCTACACTGATAATGGGATTAGGTTAAAACATTCAGCAGGGGGAGAGGACCCCCTCCTCTCCGCGTAGCCCCCCGAAATACTGCGTAAACTCTCAACCGCTCTATCGAAGCCAATGCCAGCCTCCGCCCAAACCACCCTGGCCAACTCCAAGCAGGGACACTTCAACTCAGAAATGCCCAACCCCCAACTACCTACCCACTCCACAGCAGCCAACTGCCTCCAACTAAAAGGTTTGTATCCAGTCAATACGGATACACTACTAGTTAGTTAATATAAGTGGCATAACATGTCATTGTGATTTATTAAGCCTCCCTTCAAGAGTTTTACTGTATATTAAAAACTACTCCTGGCATTTTTATAAGACATTTTAGTTGGCCTGTCCTGTTTCCATAAACAGGAAGTTGGCTAGTTATACTCATATCAGCTCAGACCATTGCATGAAACCAGCATATAATGACTAGCCTGGCGTCTCACTGTGCCCAGTCAAGCATTGTGTTCCACAGTGATATAGACTGCTGAGTATTATCTATGAGACTGCCGACAGTTATGGCACAACAGCTGGCAAATTAGACCTATCAACGATGCTAAATAATTCATGTGAGACAACACTAACATGGCAGATCCTATTCACGACATCCTATCATGCATACAGGCGCACTTTCATCTCCGCTAGGTGAGGAATCTTACAGTATACAAAAGAACGCACCGCCGTTGGACAAAGACACAGCGAGAGTGGGACAATAACTTGCTCAGAAGGGGTGTGAGAATATGTCATTGCCAATGCAGTGACTGTAATAATTATGAAGGCGTCGGGGGGGGGTGCAACAGCACACAAAGGAGTGCATACAGGATATCATATCTATTATGTTTTCAGTATACATCCATTGAAATTATGTATATCTGGTTTTGGCATTCAGGGGAGCTGTGGGACTGTAGATATGCTCACACGAGCCTGTGAGGGAACATGACAGACTTCAGCACTGAAAGGATCAAGCATCCCTCTCTTCTTTCTGCTACTGCACACACACACACACACACACACACACACACACACACACACACACACACACACACACACACACACACACACACACACACACACACCACCTAAAAGCCTGGCTCGCATGACTGGCGATGGGCAGAAACAGATTATGGTTATTGATCGCTGCCTGGAGATGGATCTGTGTGTGTGTGTGCGGGTGTGTGTGTGTGTGTGTTTACGTGTGTGTCAGAGCAGAGGATTGGGACTAAGGGCAGTGTGCAAAAACTATTGATTCTGTCCAGCAGGGAGGCTATGTCTCTGAATCAAGGTCAGTTCTACACTGTCTCACCTATTAGAAACTTGCCGTTTCCCCAACACACACACGCAGACAATTTTTACCCTCAACAATACCCCCATCACAAAGAGCGATGGACGGCACATCAAACTCAAGTGCTTGTTGAAGAGAGAAATGAATCTCAGCTTCTGGGTGACGACGTTATTTGACAGTGACAGTATGAGGGATCTTCATGATACAGTAAATGGCAGCAGACAGCAGAGCCATTTAGTGACGGGCCGGGTTCAGGTGACACAAACAGACTCATCGTGTCTTCCCCAATTTATCAAACACTGTGTGCATGCAGTAAGTACCATAACATCTATTGTACTCCGTTGCTAATAAAAAAAGGATGGTGAAAACTTTAAAGGGAAAAGTCCCCTACCAATCAGGGGATGTCCAATCAGTGCTGATGGTGGCCTATGGCTATCCATAGGCAGAGACTAATAAGTCAAGCTTGACTGACACGTCATATGCAATAAAAAGCACTGACTATGCATCTGCAAACACACTGAGGAATCTATTGCTTCAATATACTACATTTACCATCAACACTGAATGGACATCCATCACATATAAAAAGGTGGTGAATTTCCGGTTTAAGTTGTTTTAGATCGAACGTTTTGCGGTCTCAATTATTCAAAAATGCTGCTCTGAAGGCTGGACTAGTTGCAGGCAATACACTTAGGACACACAAAGCCAGACCAGCTGCATTTTCCATCAGGCACGTAAATAATAGATGATACATTATGAGTCGTCTGTGAGGCTTGTGATACGATGCGAGGCCGTGGTTGTGTCTTGACAGAAGAAACTGACACAAATTCTAACTGACAATGAGAGCTGGACCCTGTACGATACAACAAGTACACAGATTTAACAAACCCTCACAGTTCAGAGATTGAGGAAAAGGAGAGAGGAGGAGACAGAGGATGTGATGAGAAAGGCAGCAAGGGGGGGGGGGGGGGGGGGGGGGGGGTATCTATCTGAAAAACACTCTTCAAACCTATCTGTCTATTTTCAAAAAATGTTGCTGGAGGTCATTTTTCAATATCAAATCCTATTAGCCTGAGAGATCCTGTGAGCCTTGCGGCAGACTGCTGGAGTCCTCTCGAGCCTTGTGACAGAGCGAGAGAGGGGGCCACAGTGCCATACTGGCCTTTTATCTGGACACACAGGGGTCATATAGCTTCTCTTTGAAGAAATATTCAACTAATTACCTTAGAGAGTGGCCTCACAGGCAGAGGGCAGACTGTGGATTGTTAAGGCATTGTGAAGGGGTAAAGTAAGGATGAGGATTTCCCATCTTGCACAAAAAAAAAAACACATCCCAGAAAAAATAAAAAAGGTTGGGTCATTGTTCCAACCTGTGAGAGATAAAGAGCCGCATAACCTGAGAAGATGGAAGAATGACAACTGGAGAGGGAAAAGTGCAAAAGGCTGATGTAATTCAACAGCAAATCCAATGGAAATATAAAAGAGCAACTCCCCATGCTAATCAAGACTTTTGCGTATGGTTTATGCCAGAGCTGGACATTGTGCCGGCTAGGACATTCTCTTAAAACCTAAAAACTTGCTTATCACATGGCATACACCACACGTAACATTTTGGCTATTCATTAGTTAATACATTGCTTCTGTCCTCACAAGCTCTCAAGCTAGGCAGAAAAAAAACCCAGACATGCAGATACTCATGCTGGCAGTGTGCTTTTCCTGGCACATTCATTCATCTCCACTCTTGGAGTGTGTGAGGCCTGGCAGCCTATCAGTGCCAGAGCTCTAGAGGCAGCGCTTATCTCCTCTCATAGATCATGCGTTTGTGCGGTCTGCTCCTCTGCTAAGGAATGCCAGGTAAGGCTTTTGTGGCCCAGCACAGTCCCGGTACTGTCCCAGCCCCCCCCCACCCTCTCGCTACCCCCTGAGGCTCACAGAGGCAGGCAGGCCTGTGGCTGGCCCCCCTCTGGCACTGAGAGTCACACTGGGCTAATTCACTTGGCGTCGGGTAACAGACATCTGTCACTCAGGATTCCCCCGGGGACACACAGACAAGGCCTGATGTAGGGGTGGGAGGGCCAGGGGATGTGATGCACTGTGAAACGCATACGAGTAGACACATACTTACACATACCCAACTGTAAACAACATACGCAAGGTGTGTTGTAGGATAATTAAAGACCAAAAGCCTTTTTTTGGTGAATGACATGGATTCAAAGACCTCATAATAATCCAAAAACAACAACAACAGCCTTTTCAAATATGTCAATGTTTCAAAAACAATAGAAGCTAGCCTTCCACCCAAATGAAACGTCCTCGGGGGAGGTTTCTATAGCAACCGCCAGAGGGGCAGCGTGGTTCTGGTGAGGCGGTGCCGTACATGCTGTCCGAGGAGGAGCTGGGCGTTGAGGGAGATCAGGTTTCCCCCCTCCAGGGGCCATCCCGACTCTGCCCCCCATCTCACCCCCCAACTCTGCGCTGCTGGCATTCACATGCTAATTCATCTCCATTGGTGATTACACTCCCTTTAAACCAACTGACAACTACAGCTGGAGTCAGGCTCTTAACGGCACACTGTTGGATGGATGGGTGGAGGGATGAGAGCGAGTATATGTGTGTGTGTGTGTGTGTGTGTGTGTGTGTGTGTGTGTGTGTGTGTGTGTGTGTGTATGTGTACGCCTGTGTCTGCATGCACTTGTATGTATTTGTTGAGGGTGCTCTTATTTTGGCTCTCCGTGTGCTCCATAAAACGGTAGTGATAGATGATGACACATTATCTGTGCTCCTGCCCAAAACGGCCTCACACAACCTCCCATGCTGCTCCAGGCTGTGAAACAGCCTCGGCCTAATAGCTGTATGTAAATCAGTAAGCCCATAAAGATCACTGTCAGCACTCAGCTGTGTGCGTTGGCTGACGTGACAGGCACGCCACATGTCTCAATGAATTTACCCAAATGGGCCACTGGTGGTGCTGAACATTTAAGCTCAGTGGTGTGATACATCTAATGCAATCATCATAAAAACATAGCTAAATGTATGCTCATAACCTTAATGGCTCTCAGCTGTATGTGCAATCAATGGTTGATTTTGAAAGAATTGTTGAATTCCTCTGATGAGCCGTGCCCCCATATGGGACGGTGAACATTAAACGAAGCAGAAGGCATGAGGAGTAAAGGATACAAGCTCTGGTAGAGAGTCAGCCGGGACTTGACAGCTCTGCTGGCATTGATACAGGTGGCCCGCACCAAGCTTGGCAGCAGCGTCCCAGTGATGATGGCGCCGTTAAACAGCGGCCCGAAGAAAGGAACCTGGGGAAGAAAGAAAAAAACGAATAAGAAATTGAGGCATCAAAACTTCCACATTGATCCTAAGCTTATTTGGTCAGTGTCCTATCATTGTATATGTAAGCGTCCAAAAATCAGAAAGGATTGATTAAAAATCTTGTTGTTCCCCTTTCTTTCCTATTTAACCGTTTCTCCATCTGTTTAGGGCAAGGGTTCAAGATGAAATTGGATTTTTACCTAACTTTGCATGACAACCACACATATCTAATGTGAATCAATGTTAGGCAAATGAAATTAAAATGACAATCAATACTAAACAAAGCCCTCATATTGAGCTACCGAACAAACACAAAGGGGCAATATGCATTTTAGCGGCAGCGTGTGATTGTGTGTGGGTACACGCGTCTGTTCATGCATATTGGAAGGGGGCCCTTAATCACTGAAGCTCAATGGTCGTTGACCTGGAAGTTGACGTGAATGTCAAAGTCTCCAAAAGGTCCTGCTGTCTTCAACTTGGTAGTTCAGCTAGTATAATAACCAGTGAAATTATGCACTAAATGGATATTAACTAGAAATGATACGGACCAATTAACTTAATCACATGCTAGAAAAGCGGGGTGACACTGTGTAAAATAACATCAGAATTGGAGAAAGCAGTTTAAGATTTCCAATTTTGGAATAATTCACTGGCTTGCATGGGGTGTGGTTATGGGGCTTAGGCAGTTGAGACAATCTGAGGCTGGAATATGTTTTATGCACTTATATTTGAACCATCTGCAACCATTGAAGTATTTAAACGTGATGCACACTTGTCATTGTGTGTTATTGGATAATTTGTCATAGTCACTCAGGGGAAAGGAAAGGTAAAGGTAACAGAGTAAATAACGGTAAGATAATGAACACCATTTGAAAGAGATACACCCCACTATATTAATACATTACAGTGAATTCTAGGGGCTGACATATGACTATCCAAACACAATGATTGGAATGTTCCATGCTTAATATCAAGTAATTTCTTTATAGGATATTTGGTCCAATAGGGCTGTTGTTATACTTTCTACTGTCCTAAAAAAACTAAGCTGAGATTCTATAGTGTTTTGCATAAAATTATGTATTTTGGTCATCTTTGAAAAATGACTAGTTTAAAAGACAACATTAAAGATGAGCATGCCTTCTGTGAGTAATACAAATTAAATGACATTAAATTGTTTTTCATCTGAATCACGTTCATATAGAAAATATTGTGAATACATCTGAACATCTGAAGGCAGACATTCTCAGACAAAGAAATTCCACTATTCTCTGGAAGGCCACACATCGAGTGCTGTACTTCAGAGCAGCCAAGATGAAAGCGAGTCAGGAAAGGATGGTAACCATCTCTGAGAGCACATACCCACAGTGTGGGTAATAATGCACAGCTGGAGTAGGGGAAACTGAGGGCCTTCAGTCAGAAACCCTAACAGGAGAAAGGATCTATGAAACTCATGGCAAAGTCTGAATAGGAAGCAAGGAGAGTGGACTGCTTTAACTGGTAAACAGAGACTGGGAATTAGTGCAGTGCTCAAAATAGCCCGAGTGTTTTTTTTGTGCTGGGAAACTAAGACACTTTGTCATGTTAAACATTAAAGTGGAACTTCACCCTCACGTCCATGCCTAAATGTTACACAGTAGTTATGGTAAAAGTAAAAACGATAGACGCTGTGAGAAGAGGCAAGGAGGGGGGTCTGAGTAGAGGTTTCATGATGCAGATTAGTCCAAAACCAATGTCAGAATTGGCTTTGGAAGATTAAGGTTTTTAAAAACAGTAGATGGTGTTTTGAGGCATTTTTTTTAACCGTGAAATGCTGATTTTAATACATTTGGTAAGAAATATCAATATTAAAAAGCAGCGTTGATATGTCATAAAATACAGTTTAAAGCTTTAAAACATGCTTAAGTTTGAAGTAAATCTTTAAGTTCATTGTTTATTAATTATAGGAAGTAATTTAAGTCATAGAGAGGTGTGGGACCTTATGAAATACATAATATTTATTAATTTGGTGTATTTAAAATTCAAGGTATTTTTTACATATTCTTTATTTTATCAAAATAAACCCATCTATTCTAATCTAAAAAATGTTAGTATAAAAGAAAAAAAGCTAATTAAAAAAATGTTTGACATATAAATAAACGTATCTTCCCACTTCCAATGAGTTGATCGATCTTGTATGTGTATAGTTGATTGTAGTCTTAATAAAACCCCCACTAACGGCAGTTGTTTACCTGTGGTTTCTTCATGATCTGGATGAAATACATGTGGTTCTTCATTGGGTAGATGATAATCAGCACGTCTCCAAAATCAGTTGGGATGATGCCACGTCGGTAGTCCCTGCTGTGCTCCGACCACACTATGTGCACCTCGTCATTTCCCAGGTGACGCAGCTGTCAACAAACAAAATCAGTCTAATCAAGTTCCTGGCGAGTGCAGGTAATTTTCATCCCAACGGTGCTGATGTCACTGGGTTCATCCAGCCAGTACCTTCAGCTCTCACCTCTTAGAGTGAACTTAGGTAAGAGGTGTAAGAGGTATGTGAAAGGGGATAATAAAACATAATTTGCTGTATGTATAAATATAAAACATTGGTGCAGCAGGTGGGAGAGCAGGGTGACTGATTACCGCAAGCCTTAATCACAAACTTTGTGCGAAAACAATGGTTTAAATAAGCGACTGGGCTCTAGTTTTGACTCTTTTCATAGCTTTTTCATTACAAATTCAAATTGCAGACACAAAATGAGCAAAATTGAGCATTTCAAAACCAAATAATTCAAATCCAATTGACTTTCCCAATCATAGATTAAATTGCTTCCCATTTCCACACTATTCACAAACCCAAATGAAACTGGGCAGGACAAGAACGTATACTTAAATGACAGGAAATTGATGGATGCTAGCTTGAAATAGGTAAACAGCTCCCCCTTTCCCAAAGTGAAATAGTGGGAACCAGTTACATTATATTTTCGCAGTATTATTATATTCCTTTATTGATCCCCATGGGGGAAATTCGAGTGTTGTATTCTGTAGATCACTTTTTCCTCATTTCCACTGCATGGTGGGGCTCGACTCGACTCAGTTTCGGTACCAGGTCCTTTTCTTTATTTCGTTTTCCACTGTGGATAGTAGCTGATAGCCCAGTGATGTTTTCTGGGGTATCATGGACACTGAAAAGTGAGCCTCTACTCAGAAGAAAACATCTGCCAATGTACTGTGGGCCTAATGAGCCATTAAGAAACATGCCCTCGCCACCAAAAATGCAATTAGCACATTCTATTATAAGCCCTTAATTATGGTAATACGGTAATCTTAAACAAATCCACGGCATGCTGATTACTGGAGCTCGCCAGTTCTGTCCAAGGATCAGCAGGTACCAAACAGGTCAGTCACTGGGACAATTTCAGAGAAAATGTTGAATATGCATTTGCGGTAGACAATAAACACTGGGATGTTAATTTAGGTTAAGATATTAGCATTTGGATGAGCTTAATAACAAGTTTAATGAGGATGCTTGTGCTCTAGTCAATCATCTTCTGCACCAATCTATTTACTCTTTTGGTAATCACATCCAAATGTTTGAGACTTCTTTTATAAAAAGGGATTCAAGTCAAAGGCACTTGTCCAATTAGCCTTCTTTGACCTCCCACCCAGCCAATGGGCTTCACACATATGGAGAGAGCAGAGGACCGCAGAACACAAGAGGCTCCTTATAAAAACAACCTGCAGCAGCCCAGTTAAGCTCTGGTGCCTGGGGGTGAATGTGATAGCTAAGGCACCCGCCTATTTCCCTCTCTTTCACAGACACACACACACAGACACGCACGCAGTCTACATGGCCTGACCCCAACCCTGCAGGTCGTTTCTATAACCGCATTACTGAAGCCAGCTGCTACTGCTGCAGCCTGCACTGCCCTAAAACCCACAATTGGATTGAGGAATTCACGTTTTTTCCTCTTTTCTTTCACTTTTCTTCTTTTTTTTTTTACCCTCCATCGTCTTCAAACAGGCAATCTGCCCAGCGAGAGCTCCCCCCTCAGTCACTCCCACCACAGTATGCCTCTACGGCTACAGGCAGTAAAGCGGGTGACTGCTGGACTAAAAGTGTTATTTTTAAATTGACAGGGAAACATCCTACTTGGACACAGACGAAGTCCGTTTCTCAATCAATTTCTTCATCCCACTTTCTCTTCTCACTGCCCTGCCATCATTTTCTGATGCATCCATGCATGCAGCCAGCCTGCCAATTTCTGTGCAGCCTGTGAGAGATCGGTGCAAGGTGAGCTTGAGCAATTACAGAAGTTCCCTGTGAAATGGATGGAAGAGGAGTGGCAGCACACTCCACTCTAGGCATGGCCACCCCTCCAGCGCCTCACTCTGGCCAACAATTGTCAAAATCTTTACTTAGGCTAACAAATTTTTTGCGGCCACTAAGCACATGTTCAGGATGAGTTTGGAATGAGTATGGGGTTATTTGTGAGACTGAGAGGAGGTAGGTCTGTGGAGGACTGGAGGGGGGTTGGATATGAGGAGTCTGATGAATTTCCCTTCTCAGCAGGGTACTGTATGAGAAGATTGGCAGCACGGGCAGAGGCCTTGCGGCTCATTTCTTCGTGCTAACTGCTACTGGTACACTGCAGCTCAGAATCCCACTGCAGAACCCAATCGATCGCTCCTGTGGCGGCAGCAGGAATTGGATAAAAGGATCCTGCCGGCATCCGGCCGGCGCCTGCCCTAGCAGGGAGAGCTAATGGCTGAATCCAGGCCCTGGTCACAGCACACAGGGAGGGGGGCATGGGCTAGCAGAATCATAGTCATTACCGCAGCGGCACATGCCCTCTCTTCACTCACGCGCCTGCGACTCACTACCCCTCAGGTCTGAATGGCCGGGGTCACTAATCAATGCCCGCACTCCGGAGTCACACCTCCTGACTACAGCTTAACACAGAGCTGAAGGCTACAACAATATACTGCTATGGGCAGTCAGGACTGTGTAGCCATTTCACCGGATCAAACAGGCAAAGCAGTATTTGTTTGCAATTAACACAAAACATATTATGATAATCCAAATGTCATCGACAGGCGGGAAGGTTATCATAACAGCTGTTAAAAACAGATCCAAAACACAAACCTTTTTGGTGAGGGAGTCATCAGAATCAGATGGCATGCGAGTGGAGACGTGGAAGATGGTTTCCACAGTGGAGGTAGCATAGTAAGGAGCTGTTAGACCCGTGCTGCCATTCCTCTGGAGGCCGCCCATAAAGCCACAGTGTGTGGCCAGGTCCACCTGAGGGATACATGTACAATTTAATGCCTGTGAGTGTGTTCAAAATAAGGCTGTATTTGTGGATGCAGAGGATGTGTTGATTTGAGGGTGTGGTTGCTGGCACCTCCCATCCCAGTCCAGACACAAAGTCCTCATAGGCCTGGCTGCCTGCGCTGTTAGACAAGATGGAGCACTTGTCCTCTTGGCCCTCTCCAATGTAGAACACAGCAATCTTGTGTGTCTCTCGGCTACAGAACACAAAAACACATCAGCCAATTTTATAAGCACAACAGAACTTGAAAAAGCTTCTCACTACCCTTGCCACTTGCTTTGAAATGCAATTCCAATGACTCAAAAGACTACACCTTGGTAAATTGTGTGTATACATGTAATTGAATTGTTAAAAATCAGGACAAAAACAAGTTTGTCTGCACATTCTATCACTACCCCTTCAGCTCTAACATGATTTTAAAAAGGGCGGTAGCAAAGGCCACCATCTACTTTCCCTGTTGCCATGGCAGTACATCACGCTGGGGTAGATTTAGGGCACTTTGAATGCTTCCGCACAGGTTGCTTTTTGCGCAACCAAGTCTGGCCATCTGGGAGAATGAAGTCTAGTCCTGAGGGAAATCTTTAATAAGCTCCTGTCATTAGCAATGTGTCGTGTACTTATTGATTGGACTAAGAGAGACACAGTAAGAGAAGGACAGCAAGAGTGATAGTGGGAGACTTCCAGGGCTGTGATCAACAGGAGATGGTACACATTAGACAGATAATTGGGGAGGAAGGGAGGGAGGGGGCAATATAATCTGCTTGGACCAACTGTTTGATTTATAACCTGTGTTAATTTAATGTAGAAATAGGTTAACCATAGGACTGCAGTGACAATTTGATGATTAGCAGATATATGGAGGTATAGAGAGATAAACAGATTAAGGTATTACCACTGCCTGGAATCCAAGTTCTTCAGTTCCCTTAAGAGTTTGGAGTTTTTCTTCAACAAATGGAAACTTTTCCTGTTTGACAAAAAACAGTATCGATTAAACCTGATATTTTCAATTCTGTATCTAAGACAATTCAGAAAACAATGAACAGCAAATTGTGATATAATAAAGTGGCTTGATCTACAAGCAAATTGCCCTTAAAAGAAAAAAAGGTTTTCAACCAAAGTTTAGTTTTTCAGACATGATTAACAAAGGCAAAAAAGTCACAGGTGCAAACAGCAATCTCCTACTAGCTGTGTGCACGTTGCACCATCACCATTGAGAGGTGTAAGCTTTTCATTTACGGGGAAGCATGGCAAAGATGTGGCTCTGCAAGGTAGACCTTAGTGAAAACAGCTGGGCACTTTTATCCCGTGGAGAGGAGATTAAGACACTCTACTCCACAGTGCTTTTAGCTTTGCTCTTTCTCTCTTTGAGTAACGAGCAAACAGCTGAGTTACCTTGAGGATGGAAAATACAATGTTGTGCGTTATTGTTTCTGTCATGCCGCTTACATTTAAGATGTGCTTTGCAGACTGAATGATAAAGAAATACATTGAGAGAAAAAATAAGCAACATGCCCCTGTATGACTTCTTACAACCCCCCCGTGTCTCTTTCTTGTTCTAGTACAATGCAAACCAGAGTAGTTATTGTGGCCAACTTCATTTGGTAGTGTACCTGCGGTCCCAAGAGTTCATGCCGAGGTCATTGAGCAGCAGCCGGCAGAAGTAGAAAGGAGCTTTTGGTTCCTGGTGGGAGGGTTCCCTCTGGCAGGCAGCCCGAAAGCTGACATCAGCATCCCACCTCCTCACTTGCTCTTCCTCCTGATGAGTCTGACGCAGAATGGCCTCCAGGATGGCGCTCTCCTGCTCTATGTTCATGCCATGGGGTGAGGGGGCCGGCTGGTTGAGCCTGAGCTGTGGCTGGGGCAGGCATTCTGGGCTGCTGTGGCCCAAGTTCTCCAAAAGCATATCCAAAATATCTGCCTCCTCCTCCTCACAGCAGTCAGAAAGGGAGTCCGAGACGGAGCAGTGATTTTTGTACTGCCCCTTTGTTGGAGAGTTGGGTTGGTTTCCGCTGTGAGAGTCAGTAGTGGTAGTGGAGAGAGGGCGATCAACTGCATTAAAAACGCCCGCATCAACAGAGTCTTCCTGGGTGGTGCAGTAGAGGATTGCGCCATCCCACGAGTATTTGCCCGAGATGTCCCGGACGATGACGCGGACTTGGGAGGACGGTTGGGGCGGCTGTCCGACCGTGGGGGTCTCGGCGGGGATCTGCAGGTAGGACACCAGCGTGCTGTCATTGAAGACAAAAAGCTGCAGGTTGGGGCTTTTGAAGACCTCGGACGACAGCTCGGACGACTCCACATACGGGTTGTCGTGGTTCTCGCTCACGAGGCTATGGAGAAGCGCGGGGCCGCCGCTGAGTGGATGGTGGCCCAGGTGGTTCACTAGGTGTGTCATGACCATCCTTGCCGTCAGGGGAATCAACTCCATGTTCCGACGCCGCTTTTCTGGTGAAAGAATGAAGGCAGGGAGATAAAAAATACTGAGACCATGTAAAATACACGTGAGAAAGAGTAAAACCTAGTAAATGGTTAAAGTTACTGATGGTTTTAGAATAAAGCTGCACATGGGGCTTTCTTTTGTAATACGTCGTACGCACCCTTTGCCAACCATATCTCAAAGCCCCACATTTGTGTGTAGACATGCTATCATCTGTTAGCTCTTCTTTATACAAAGCCAAATCTCATTCATGATTACTAATAGGGGTACTTTATTCATATCTCACAATAGCTTGGCCAGCACACCTCTGAGTAGGTAGCATCTAATCATGGGACAACTTTCAAAAGCCCATTGAGTCTTCTTACAATGCATAAGCGTTGAGACTGGCTGAGTGCTAATGAGAACCACCATCTTTACATGCTGCTTAATACGACTCTACTTAGTGAATTGCGTTTATGTAAATGCACAGGTTTTTACTACCGAGTGAAAGGCATGCCGTGCTCTATTCTGCAGTGATGTGGGAAAAACAAGAAGATGCACTCCTGCATTGTGACAGTGCTATCAATACCATCATCCCCCATCAAAGTGGAGAAAGCTCTTTAGAAAGCAGGCCAAGCTGCATTAGAGATGTACTGGCCCTTTGATGTGACTTGATCAATATGAGGTGGGGACATGAATATAACTAGGCCGGCACTCTTTGGTTTGCCCTTTTGATATTGTTTTGTTATTTCTACTAAGAATCTCTGCAGCTGTGCACCAGAAAGCAGAGGTGTGGTGAAATTTTCCGGGTGAAAGCTACAGCTCAAATTTTCTTACATTGTTTCAGTAGACTGCACGTTGTATTTGGGCTCTCTAAGGACTTTTCAGAAGTTGAGGGCATGAGAGGGAGAGAGAGAGAGAGGAATACATTGCCTAATGGAATCACAAGGTCACAAAAAAGAAGGGGAAAAAAATCACATATTTATCTAAAGGGCTGAGTACTAATGCGAACATCTGATGGTTGATTTCCTTTTTATACTTTTAATAAGATATTGACATTTAATGGAGAGGCTCCAAATGGATGGGCTACTCAGAGTTTTTGCTTTTCCCTGTAATCCTTTTTTGGATTTATTTTAGGGAGGGAGGGGGGGGGGGGGGGTATGTGTCTCTCTGGTCTGTCAGAAGCACGGCAGGAGCTGAAATAAAGTAGTGTGTCAAAAATGTGATCACAGATTGTCATCTTAGGAAAAGCTATAATGTCACAGCTGACATCATCCAGTAACAGACAGGTTTTACTCTCTCATACATCCATACATACGGACACATACTATGTCTCCAAAAAAAAAAAAAAAAAAAAAATCGGCATCGCCATTTTATCTGCCAGTCCAGTACAATTTTACAGGTTGTAAAACAAAAACTAAAATAAACCCCCGGAAGGCTCCATTTTCTCACCCTCGGCTACGGTGAGCAGGTTGCCGAAGTCGCTGCTGTTGGTCTGGGAGGGTGGCGGATCGAAGCTCTTTACCTGACCCAACATGAGGTCATAGTCGCTGGACAAGTCTGACAGGCTGAGGAGGTAGTGGCTCTGTTGGGTGTGCAGGTTGGAGCCGGACACACAGCAGTGCAGCACCTGAGGAATAACAGAGAAAGGGTAGGACTCAGCGAGTGTCTGGGTAGTTTTTTTTTTTTACAGAATGACAGTGAAGTGGCCCTTTATGATGACTGGACTTGAACTTTGATGTGTAAAAGACACAGCCCTGTTAGATACAGTGGTGTCTGGTCAGACGGCACAGTGACAGTCCTGCGGGCCTGCTACAGATCGACATGAACCAGGAGCATATGAAAGCGGAATATATGGTCCATTTACATCATAAGGGCGATGGAGGAAGGGAGGGAGAGAAGGAGAGAAAAGAGGGTCTTTACTGCCACTAATCCATTTCTCCTGTGATGTGCGAGTGTATCGATCTACATAACAGATGGCAGAGCATCCGTTGGCAGGGCTAGATAAGGCGCGCTGGGGTAGTTGATTACAGCACTGGACAGGTTTACACTGTTTGATTTAATTAAGACTTTATCCCTGTGCTCAGCTCCCACCACAAACATGCACGCTCAGCCACACACACACACACACGCACACAAACACACCTGTATACTGTATAATCTGAGTGGAGGGAAGGTGCTGCATACGAGTGGCTAAAGCATATGCCTAATGTATGTAAATGAGGGGGGCCTCTCATTCAGAGTGGAGCAACTTGGGTAAAGCCATGCAAAGACTAATCCCATTCAGTACACACATGCACTCAAACTTGGCCGAGAGACGCTCCGAGAGGCAGGCTGGCCCTGACATCTGAAACAGTATTGTGTGGGGCAATGTAGACAGTATGTGGATGATTCTACCCAGCAGACCACTGGGCGCATGGGGGAGGGATTGAAGGCTTGAAGCTGAAAAGACCTGAACCAAACAGCTGCTACACCAAAGCCCCAAAGAGCTTCCTCCGTGGAGAGGTGGAGAGACAGAAAGGGAGGGGGGGGGGGAGAGACGACGACCCACAGCTGTGCTTGACAACTAAGTGACTGCACTTCGCATAGCAACAGTTCCTGGAAGGTAACTCACAGAGCATACTGTAGTTAGAGGGCCGCATAGTCTGTGTACGCCTATGTACACACATAAATCAAATAATAAAAACGCAAACAAAGACAAAGGTGTGCACATGCTCAAATGCATCTATCCTCTCCCTCTCTCTCTCTCTCTCCCACACACACACACACACACCCACACACAGACACACACAGAGGAGGTGGTGCAGCTGGCTGCCGAGGCAAGCTGAAAGAGCAGATGGAGAAGCTTGAGCAGAACTCCAGTGAACCAATGAGGTCTAATGCAATGTTGCCTTTTATATCGACATGCACGCTGTTAGGCACCAAGAACAACTTTTTTCACTTGTCTCATCATCTCAGAACAAATAGCATGATAACCTTTTTGCTAGCTGAGAATTGGGCTGGTGTTTGATGGCTTGGTATTTTATTCTTTAAATATAAACAGTAATTAAAGGAAGGTGAAGCATCAAACATAAATGGACCCTCCCTGCTACCTTGTCAGGAACACTGGCCAACTGATGGAATAAAAGGGAGATATCTTTTCTATTAGGGAAGCTATTCTCAACTTGCAACAGAGAATAATTAGCAGCCAAGGCATCTGTGGAAATGTATAGATTTCAGTCTTGATATAGCATTAATATTGTCACACCTTGCGATGCCTTGCTTAATATATTATTTCCAATGAAACCCAGAGGGGCCAGGCCTTTTGTGTGCTGATAGACAACCAATCATGCCTAATTGTCTTTGCTTTCATAGCAGCTGCAGTTGCTCTCATATTAAGACATATTCCATTCAAATTTCCAGGACAAGCGTTTATAGCCTGAGCTTATCAACTGGACAAAGGGTCCTGTTTGAATAATTGGACCATTTCTTATCAGGGGTGACATCCTTACAAAGATCTGCCGTTGACCGCATCTGCCCAGACAGGAGGGAATGAATAATACCTCATTCATTTGTGCCTGAAGCTGGGCCCTCATCCTCTGGGTCAGACCATAAAATAAAGGGTTAGTGGGACATATACGGAGAAGTAGATTGAATACTGCATATTTTGCCTGTTTTAAGCAAATGCAGTAAATGCTACAACATAGCAATTTGTACGGGTTTCCTGCATTTGATAAATGCTAACAGCGTGCGTCGGCTACGACGGGTGCTTCTTTGCTGTTGTGTCACTATAATGTTAAATGAGGCATAGTCATGAGGTCACGGTGGAGGTGAGTCTAATTAAAGTGGCAAGCCCACTGGGTGGGGTGGGGGTGGAGGTGTCAAAGCTTAAGTTATTGTGTCTGGGGGCAAAGACTATGTATGTTTCCAAATATATTGGAAAGCACACAGTAGTAAAACATGGCCAGGTTTGTTTGTTGTAAACTTTTCAGCTTTTCCCCCACTATCAGCTGCCAGTGAGGCTACCCACCCTGTAGATGTAGTCCAACAGCGGGGCCTTGTGGGATGTGCGGTCCTCGATCGAAGGCATGGTGATAGGTTCCAGCAGCAGACTCAGGGGAACGGCCATGCACCAGTCCAACAGGCAGAGCAGCAGTGACACCATCAACTGTGGAAGTGAGGAAGAAGTTTGGTCATCAAATATACATATACATATATTAATACAGGAAAAGAGAGCTGGGCAGTTCCTCAGAAACAACAGGTAATCGATAACAACTGCGAAGACAGAAAATAAAAAGGTAGCGAGAGGTAAAAAGAACATTCACTTCAGAAGAAACATTCCTCTGCAAATGCACAATTCCCACATGGTAGATCAACGGACTTTAGATCTCAGCTACGTCACCTCCTTTCCAACACGTACCTTTTTGTCTGCTTCCACTGTTGAGTGCTCTGCGCTCGGCAACAAAAAGGCTATTGTGGCCACAAAGATCTGTGTTGGGACAAATCAAGGAGAAAGATAATTGGATGACACACTCCTATTCATCAGCTGAGTCAGGGCTGTGTGCTAAAATGGATGTGATGCCACGGGATGTTGAGTGTGCATATGCACGAGTAATGACTCATGTAAGACTTGCATTTAAGAAGCTTAAGTGACTTGATAGTAATTTCGCACTCAATTTCTTACTTATAATATGTTCTCACAGGCCCCTAATGGCTACTGGCAACTTAACTGTGTGTTTGCACGCGTGTGTGTATGTGTGTGTGTAAGTGTGTGTTACCTCAATGATTTTTTTGGGCAGAGTGGGCTCCAACCTCTGGAGATGTTCCCAGTGAGAGATGAGCAGCTGAAACACGTCACAGGCCACTTGAGCCACGGCTTTGTTCCCAAACTGGACAAAAAAAGCAAATAAGAGGACAGGATCACAACTGGTCAATGATGCAAAGCCTTTGGCTCCTTTTATGATGGGCAATGTTCACACAGAGAACATTTTTGTTGATGAACCAGTATCTTTCTGTCATACATGGAAATTCTCGGGACAGAAGAATGCTTTTTATTGCGACTGCTTTGACACTGTTGGAGTGACACTTTGCTATAAACGGATATAAGCATATGAGTGCAGATAAATACAAAAGCAACTAAAAAGCTAAATCGTTGTCACGTTATAGTTGATGGGCTCAGAGACTGCATTTAAGACATTGCGTTAAAATTATTTTGCTCTTCACACAGACTGTTTACCTGCATGCAACCAAAGCCTGCTCAAACGTGATTGGTCAGTACAACTCTGACTACAAACACCTGAACGTTTCTGATACCAAAATCTTGTCCGGTTGCCTTCAGGATTTGCATTCATATTCAGCAATCTGTTAATCGATATGACAAATGACCCTAAACAGAAACAGCGACTTTACACTGCTCAAATAGCTCAATGGTGACTGTAGCTCATTGATTAGGACTGAACGTACACTAAGCTATGCCTCTAATGCTGACTCCAAACTGTAACTCCCATAAATAATTGTTACAAATATTGCCGGTGTAGGGTGGAGGGAAAAGTTCAGGTACACACAGACTGTGAAAAAAATCTGAGCACTTTCCCTTAAATTTAGTTTTTCACTTACTGTGCATATAATCAGCATAATTTCATTTCCTCTTCAAACCACAGTTCATTTTCTCCAGACTCATTGCAGGAAAGAATTGAGCTGTTGACAATTTTCTTTCAAACGTGGATTTCTTTAGTGATTTGAAATTCTTTGTGGAGAAATAGAATTTCCCATTTCTTCCAGCTGAATGCCTCTCAACATGTAACAAGGGCAGACAATGTGGGGAGTGCAGAAATGGCCAAACACAAAAAGGGGGCCCTGAGAGTTCAGCACCTGCTTTTAGAAAAGAGACTCTCAGTGCCACTCTCCCCCCTAGATCCCCCACCCAGCCTATACCCTCTATTTTGGGGCTGGCTGAGTCTGTGTGTCAAGTTGTACAGGGGAGTGATTACTGCTCCATTAGAGAAGGGGGGTTGCTCGAGCAGGAAGCTGGGAGATGTAGCTGCTTAAATTGGCCCACATCTACTGAGAGCGGGCAGCCTGGAAATTACGCCACCGCCCCAAAACCCTTTTCCATGAAAAAAAAAAAAAAAAAACACACACACACAAAAAAAAAAAATAGCGACCACTGGCTCTCTGCATCTCTTCACTCAGGGAGAAAAGAGGGCTCTTCCAAAATATGCCCATGAGTCACATCATTGGACGTGTTTTATTCTCACACTTTTTGTCCACTCAGTATGTTGAAATTGTCCTGCAGGCCTTTTATGTAATCAACTATCATTTCTGTTAGAGCTAAACACTATAGAGCTTGTGTGGTAAAAGAAAAAAAGACGAAAATCCAGACTCCCTATATCAATTTTATTTTAAGACAGTGTGGCTAACATCATTTCTATTCAGAATCTTTGCCACAGTTACAATCGTCAACACCGCCCGTGATGCATCTGTTTATTTTAGAAGTGCACTTGTGTTCTATAAATCATATTGTACTCATAAGTGAGCAGATATCCATCTGCAAACGCAAGCCTCCTAGCCTCAGTGGGTCACTGACCTTTAGTGTTACTCCCAGAACATTGATGGCATCTTTGACCTGGTGGTGGATGTTCTTCTGCATCAGCTCCTCACACACCCACAGACCCAGACTGCACACAGCAATGCACCTGAATGACAGAAGCAGAGTGAAAACTAACCTGTTAATCAAAGATTTATTTGAATTGTACAAAATGTACTCAGAAAAAAATATACTGCAATTAAACTAGAAGGTGCTTAATTGTGGGATTGCCTCCTCCGGGCTCTCAACATGGAGACGGCTGAGCGAGCGGCTGGCTTTGCGCAGAACTTTTACGACATTAGTAAATGCTCTGCATCAATTAGTTTTTTAATTGTAATTCCTTATGTATTTAAAACACATTCACATCAAACTAATAAAATTAATAGTAAAATGTAACCTAAGAACAGATAAGCATAATTAACATTGCCGATCATACCTGGACCCTTCACAGTGTTCCTTTGTTGCCGTCTCTAGCAAGATGTTGACCAGATAATCCTGAAACGCAAAGAAACCAACAAGATTACATGTAACTCGAATGACAACTGAGGCCATTCACTTCATTTAATCAATGTAAAGATCTGACACCATTAAAAGTAACTTTTTTCACTATTCTTCATACTGCAGGTGACTAATACACTTACAACGTGCAGTGAGCAGTTTTTGTATTCAGATGTCCCATATATCCAATATGCACATGTTGACCGTTTACCTTGATATTCTCATCGCTTATGCTGATGTCGTCAGAGCCAGGCACACGCTGCAGTACAGGAATCTGTAGGTAAAGGTTGGGGAAACACACAAGGGAGCCCAGGATCGTCTGAGCCTCCATCCTCGGAGCCTGAAACGGATGAAGAAAAAAAAAAAGCATATTAATCATTCCCTTAAGCTACGTGAAAACAACCTTCTGCCAGGAGTCGGGCAGGTTGCTATCAGGGGAAAAAGGATTGGGGGGATCCAGCAGAATTAATTGCTTCTTTATTCAAGATTCTGTTGAAGCTCAACTCATCTGTGAATGCTGGTGACCTGGTTATCTTTTTTGCCCGTCAACATAATCTTCCAAATTCGGCATTTTTACATGTAACCCTGCATGTAAATTTACATCAGCACACCATTCCAAGAGACTGTGTATAGAGCTTTTCAAGAATCACCTGTATGCTTTTTTTTTTTTTATTTTTAATGGCAGAGGCGACAATGCCGACTGCGTTCAAAGCCCACAATGACTGCAAAAACATGTTGGTTTCCACAATGAATCAAACACTTTAGATCCGATGCTCTAATGCATTTAATGAAACACATACGTCTGACTATTTCTTTTAGCTTTAATTAACTGCTCATTGCTTTATGAATACAGCAGCTGTAGGCTTTTGAGCTAAATATTTGCACAATTATATCAAGTTTTATTCATAGGCAATAGGTACAGCACAATTTAAAAATTGAAGTAATGCCAATATCATTCTGTGCTACATGTCAATCGTTCAATAAACTTTACTTCCCAAAGATGGAGGAATACAGATAATCAATGATTCTATGGCAATATTGAGAACAAATAACTTGTGGTATTCACTTCAGAATTACTTGCACAATCCTGTCTTAAAGTACAATAATGCCTCCCAAATGAAAGAAGTTTCAAACATTACATCTGCTCAGATTCTCTTCTATAACTACTGGATTTGACAAAATAATTTGGACTTTGCAAATGTCAAAAAGCTGTAAAATTCTGAAAATGTATATTCTTATTCATAAAGCCATCAGTTATGAGTGAGTGAATGAATGAGACAGTTACTTAAGATCAACAAGTGTGAGCAGGAAGTTTTCAATGACATTCCTGAAAGCCTTTAAATATGCGTAATATTTAAGAACGTTTTCTGGTTTCTAATAAACCATTTTTAGATTCCAGTTTGATTCGCATGATAAATCTGAATGTGAAAAGTGTGCACGTACCTCTGCGGAGCCAGAGCTGAGAACGCAGGCAGCAGCAGTGATGAAATCTCCAACAAGCATGGTGAAGCCCGGCAGGCCGAGGAAGAAGAAACGAGGAGAGCAGGAACGGATGATGGTGTTCAAAACATCCTGAAGACAAGCATGAACACACACACACACAAAAGGTTGATAGGAGTCAAACCTTCATTTTAACATTTATGTTATTTGCCGTCACCAGCTGACATGAATTAATAAGAGGCATAAACAGCTATAATCCATCAGAACCAAAACAAGTATTTCAGCAATTTTCTACAGTTAAATGGAATTTTTGCATTTGGTATAAGCAGATCTTATCAGGGTGCTTTTACAACTGTAGATTGGTTCATTTCGTCCGGATAGGGGGAAAAAATGATACATTGTTGAATTTCAGTTCTGGTCCGTGTCCTGTTCACACTGATTTTTAACAAACAAACCAAGAGAGTTGAACTTAAAGTTATACAGACTGGCAGGTAACTCTTTGACTGAACAGTTTTGGTGATTATCATCCACATGACCCACATGACGAAATGATGTGGCTCACGAAGAAGTAACTGATTAAGAGCATTATTAGAATTAATAGACTGCAAATCGACCGCATGGTATGAATTATGAGTAACAGTTAGAGGCATGACGAAAAAGAGGCGTCTTTTACAGCAATGAATCAGGGCTTATTACTGTGGAATCTCTGTCACACTGTTTTTAATGGACTTAATGAATTGGCAAAGAACACAGAGTCGGATACAAGCACAGTCCCTTAAACAGCTTTTGACCTATTAATGAGGGAAAATACCCGAGCTGACGTGGTTTCAGTTTGGGTGTTTATCCGCACCAGGGTTCAATTGTCAGCTTTCACACCAGACCAAATTAACTATACTAACCAGAAGAAATGGATGTGACCTGGGTTTGACCGAACCAAACAGGTTAGGTGTGAATGCACCCTTTGCACGGGTGGAGGGAGGTAGCAATATTTGGTAAATGTGCCACAATGTGAGAGACATTGCAAGGAGAAAGCTTTTCCCCCTAACAGGTGGGCTAAGCGTTTTAGGTGTGTTGAGGAGATTAAGACGCTCAACGGTACATGTCACCAAAAGAAAAAAACAGATTGGCAAAGAAAGACAGAAGAGATGGAGAGAGAGAGAGAGAGAGAGAGAGAGAGAGAGAGGGAGAGAGAGAGGGGGGCAGCAGATGGATTGCTCACAGAGGAGATGAGGAACAAAAGACCTCGACTTTCGTGAGTCCCATGTATGTACACAGAAGCAAACCTGTAATTACAGCAAGAGACAAGGCATTGTTTTGCTGAGGTGCAGGCGGCTCAGTGGCAGATGGGTGCTCTTTCAACATTGACATATGCTGTAGGGCAGAAGACCTGGCAAAAAAGTGCTTAAGTATGTACAGCGTAATATCATCCCAGGCAAGAGCATAGAAAGCTCTTAACAGGTTGTCAATAGAAGGTAGATGGTTCTATTTAATCTTCACTGACAGAAGAAAACTATTGGTATGAGTATGCATTGTATCAGTAAAAGCAATAAAGATTTGAGGCACACGCGTGCATATTTGTGTACAAAGGCAAGGTCCACGTTAGAAGCACCTGCCGTCTTGGCCATAAACTTGTGTAAATCGGACAGTTCAAACATCAGACGCTTCTCGCTGAACCGAAGGGCACCTTAGCAAACACACAGGCACACGAGTTCTGTATCTATCTTAGTCTCACACACACACACACACACACACACACACACACACACACACACACACACACACACACACACACACACAGTGTAGCACCTTTCTATTTGGGACATTAATCACCTGAGGCTTTGGTAAACAGGGAATGTAGCTGAACAAAAGAGGAATAGAATAAACAGGCAGAGGCAATCCAACGTGATGCACTGCATGTGGAAAATTGGTGGGAAGAGCTTTTCGGATTGAGGGCCCATTTTACCCTCATTTTGTTAGTAATTGACCTCTGGAGCATAATGTGCATGGCAGACGGAGGTAATTAGCATGCAACAAACTGTTGCTTGATTGCCTGAAATGAGCATTTTAGAGGAAGCCACAAATGTAGAATGCAAAGTGTTTTCTATTGTACGTGTAAGTAGAGGGAAACTGATTTTGAGGTGTGTGTGTACAGAAATGAGAATTGAGCCCCACATGTGGCTCTGTGTTAGCAGTAGGAAAGGCCCCCGCATCAACAAAAGGTGCATTAATGTAACTCTGAATGGAGCCACCTCAGGCCTTTTCATTTGGCCTTCCATCTCGAGGAAATCACGTTCTGTCCACCTGCTGGCTCCAGGGGTGAGAGGGTTCAGTCCAGTTCAACATCGCTCGTCAGATATTTTTTTTGTCTTATTTACTAATCATGGTCATATCCATGTTTAGTATGGGCTAGATTTCTTATCATCACTATGAATATCTGGGGGTTTCCCCTCATGAGCTGATAGGGAGGGATATAACCCACCTGCATAACTACGAGGTGAGGGATTTAATCAACAGCCAGGTTTTGTGGCTTAGGGGTCAACTGTCACGTTAAAATCAGACTTTAAGTTAATCATACAAAACCTATTTTTTTTAGTTGAGGAGGAGCTAGTCTTGGTAGGGAGAACGGTCTGTCCACTTGAAGCTACCAGATTACATTTTTAGTCCCCAAGATTAACTGGTGTTGATACGTTTACTTTCACCTATGCAAAATAATTAGGTAGAAAGCTTTATTTGTGTGCACAACTATACACAAATATGCTGTAGACTCTTGCAGGCCAGACAGTGGACCTATTAGATGGATTACTGCTATTGTGCTATGTGTGGCCAGTGACCAGAGGATGACAACCGGGACAATAGCCCCGACCCTTGGCACTGACGGAAGGAATCCTCCTTCCGTCAGTGCCAAGGGTCGGGGCTATTGTCTACCTACAAGGGAACTGTCATTTTTTCTCTAAGCTTAGTTGAATTTAATGCTGAGGATTTACACTAGGAAACCCTCTGTTGTTTAAATGACAAAAGGCGGTTAAGGTACATTTGATGACCTGAAAAAGGTTGTCTAATCAAAAATGCCCAAGCTGTATGCTGGAGTATTTTAAGATACAAATGTACAGTACTTAAAATGTGTAAAAAAAAAAAAAAACTAAACTAAACACAAACCATTTTTTTTGGTTTACTAATTGCACATCATCATATCAGATTATTTGCATACCAGCCTGTACTGATGGCTACTTTAATCATGTAAGCTAATTGAAAAATGAGTGCATGGAAAAACGGAAAAAATATGCACGTATGATGGATTTGGAAAAGTACATGTTTTTCCTTTTTATGGGTGGGGTGGGGGATGCGGGTGGAGGCAGAGAGGAAGGAGGAGGGGGAGAGTAAGAGCCACTTTCTTATGTTAAGCAGGCGTGCGGCTGTCCTCTATTGTGTGGCGTGAGGACTCTTTTCTCCGGCCAATTTGAGCATGCTTCAGTGGCCAGCCTGGCTCTGGCCCCCCGACGCATTATAACAGAGCCACAACAAAAGCTGGAGAATGTTGCCTCGTCCCTCAATGTGCCCCCCCCCCCCCTCATTGCTCTACTCTACACTACGTTCCCCAGGCTCCCCTCCCGCTCCTTCACACACTTGCATACACACAGGCAGGCAGGCAGGCAGGCAGGCAGGCAGGCAGGCAGGCAGGCAGGCAGGCAGGCAGGCAGGCAGGCAGGCCCAGCCCACTCTGGGCCCCTGGCCGACATGTCAGTCTAACGGAGCGCGACAGACGTCAATCCTTAATTAATCACGTATACGCGGCAGGGGCTCAAAACATTATTTAACGACATGGAAAACATTCTAATAAGCTTGTCGCACTGCCAAGGAGCAATAGAAACCCAGCCAGGAGGGCATATATACACACCCACACACACACACGCATCGAAAACACCACCCACACACACTTTTATCCCCGTCCTTTGTTTTTTGGGGACTCCATTCATCTCAACTCGGCTTCGTCTGGAAGGAATGGAGCTGGGACAGATTTAAATACAAGGGAGGGTGTGGCTAAAGGAGGTGGAAGATGCCAAAACACAGAGCCAGGCTTCATCACCACTGGTTGGCAAGCTGTTTTTAAAATCACTGGCTGAGAAAAAAGCCTCAACGATGTTAAATTGCAGTGCACCTATATGACCCCCGTACTGACTCAGTTAAAGTTGATCCTAAATATCTGTAAAAAAGAACTGGCAGTGGACACATATAAGGTGAATATGATAAGCCAAAGGTGACCTGATTTAAATCAAAAACTAACAGGAATCAGTCACATCGCGCAAGAAAAAGTAGATTGCGAATTGGCATCTACAAACCATTTCTCAGATTTGAAACAGGGCCAATGCATGGACATCACATGAGTTTGACTGGTGCGCCATCTTGTGGTGAATAAAAGACACAACTGGCAGCCATACATTCGGTGCCACCTGCTGGATGTACCTGGTCGTTGCTGGTGATGCCCTTATGCATGATGTGGTAGAGGTGCACCAAGAAATCACTGTTGGGGAGCACATCCTGGTGCCTGGTCATCATCTCACAGATCAGCTTGTAGGCCTGTAGTTTGCCGGCCTTGTACTCAGGTGGCAGCATGGTGGCCTATAGAGGAGGGGGGAGAGATACTGAGGTGAGGAGATGAAGACTTTGACATGTTGAACATCTATTACACCTGTCACCACTGGAATCAATTTGACTTTAGTATGCAACATTCTTGTTTTTATGTTTTTGCACAAACAGAACGATTAGATACAGCTAATTTTAATTGTGTGTTTTCACAACGTCTGACGCTGCTTAAGTTAAACATTTAGTCCTGTTTATTACTTGCTGCTACGGCTGGAATTGTAATCAAATTGATTTCCTGAGCATTAGAGGATTCTCCCAGGAAAAAACACCTACAAACTAATGTTTACAACAGCTGATGTCCACATATTGAGATTGCAACAAGTGAAATAACTATAGTGTTCAATAGAAATGCTTCACATTATTATCTATAGGACCTGACAGTCTGATTATTTATTCTGCATGCTGTAAACCTACTAAACTATAACACACCTTCAATCTAACCCTCAGTTTCCTGGTTGTTTTTTTGCCCACTTTTCATTTAAGACATAAAAGTATTTCATTATTGTGACTGTTGTTTTCTGGATGTTGTCTGCTGTGCCTATGTGTCGTTCATACCCTAAAGAGCCAGGAGGCCAGCATTCGTAGAGGAGGGATGAAGGCGGGCTGGGGGGGAGAAGACTGGTTGTCCACACTGATCCCGAGATTGTCCCGGATCTGGAAGCATACGTTCACTTTTGTTCAATAAATGTAACCATTGCGAATAATCGTTGCGTGAGAAAGTACAAAATAAAGTTGATATGAATATGAATTATCTATAAAGCCAAATCCATTTACTTTACCTGTTAACGTAAATAAACAGGCCTTATTACAAAAACATAATTAAATCCATAAATGACCCCCAATTTGCAAAATGCACTTTTAGCAGTCACTCACTTTAAAGTAATTGCGTACTTACATTTCATGCAAACTATCTCTTTGTAAGAGTGGGTATATCTTTTTCTCCTTTTACATAATGGTTTTGATCTCTCCACCTTACCTTGGCCAGCTTGTGCCAAAGCTCATAAAGACAGGAGAAGACCTTGGCGTGGATTTTTGGACAGCGGATGCTGTTGACATCTCCCAGGATACCCAAAATCCTCCTCCACAGGACGAAGGCCGAATCAGCATGCCAACCAGTCAAGGTCCCGCCCGCAATTATGCTGACATCATCAGCCAGACACTCACTACTGTCTGCATGGTCAGAGAGAGAGTTTGGGGTGGTTTGGGTTAGAGAATCAATTCTTTGCTGACACCTTTAAATGAGGCTGTAGGTACCTAATACAAAATGAATCACATTTCATTTATAAAGGGTATGGGATTCAGTCAACAAATGCAGAACAATTTTTATAAAAGCATTTTAAATTCAGAGCCTTGAAAGACAAATAAAGCCAATCTGTCATTGTTTGAGCAGTTGTTCACCAAATCCAAGCACTCAGTTCTTTGCCCACGAGAACTGATCAAAGGACATTTGGGAAACTGGCACAAGTCACATGCACGATCAAAATGAACAAGCGGAGTTCTGGGAGGACAGTGCCACCTAGTGGGCATCAGAAGAATGGTGGGGAGTGAAGGGGAGCAAAGGCCGGGAAAAGACACAAAAAAATGAATGTGTTTAAAAGATCTGAGGTGGTTATTGTATGAAAGATTGTTCCGCTCTTTAAGAAAAATGTTAATGTCATTTTTTATTTTATGCTTTTTATCGAGTAAGTGAGCGGGAACAAATAAACAAAACATGGATAGTGTAATGCAACAAAAGAAGTCAATGTAAGTTGGAAAAATATAGAGCATGGAGAGTCAATGGTTAATGAGGACTCTTTGGTCTGTATGATGAGTAGCAGCTAGGGAGCAGTACCCAGGTGTTGTGGCATGTGTAAGACAGACTGATGCATGGTGTTGTCCAGGGGGCAGTCCCGCGGGCACTCTGTGTGCACCAGCAGGGCTGGTGAGGCGGGCGAGTTCTGGGGGTAGTGGTAGTGGTTGTGTTGGTGGTAGGACAGGGGTGCAGAGTGGGGAGGGAGGGCACACTCGGGACCTAAAAACGACAAGGGGGGGGAGGATAAGATTGGGTTTGAGGATGGGAGCACAAGGACAAAGGAAGAGTGACAACTTCATGATGATCACGATGTGGGACAACACCGACAGAAGTTCACGTGCAAGGCTGGGAGGGGGCAGAGGGGCAACCACGACCAGGGAGGGGGTGAACTAAAAGCTGAAGCGTAAATCATCGTGATTATCTTCCTATGAAAAATAAAAAACAAAACAGCCACAAACGACTATAACAATTCTGTGCAAATCACTGTAGACCACAGGTCACATCCCCGTCACAAAATTTCACGTAGCATAAGCATACATTATGTAAGCACATTTAAAAGATGTAATGGCTTAGCCAGTGAGGAACCGTAGCACAGTGGTTCTCAACCTTTTGTAACGGCCCAGTGAACAAGAAAATTTGCTGTAGCAGATACTTACAATCTGATCAAGTTGCCTTACCGGGTCACTCTACCTGGCTATGACTAATCCATTAAAAAGTGACGTAATTGGAGGCACCGAAACCCTGGCTAGATGGGACACACTTCAGAAGAACCAGAGGAACAGCTGAACTCTTTTCATTTATTTTTGTGATCAGCAGTACCCTGCTCCTGGTCACAGCACATTCCGATTTAAAACTCTAGATCAGCCTATGTACCCTGAAAGGTGGAGTACAGATTGTGAAATAAATTGACATCTGAAATAAATAGAGGGTCGAGATCTGTTTAAGGTGCTCCTGGTGAGTTTGTATCAGTTCCAATACCTGCTAGAGCCTCATTATGGCTGAGCAGCAGACTCCCCTGGCTCTGGGGGTCGGTAGTCACGTCCATGTGGGCTGACTGTGTGGACTGAGTGTCAGCTTCCTCATCAAAGGCCTGCCAGGTAACCTCAGCTTCATTGAGGTAGCCGTTGGATGTCTCGCTGCTGATACTCTCACCTAGGCAGGGCGGGTGAAAGAGATGGATGAAGGACATAGAAAGTGAAAGAAGTTAAATACAGAGAAGTATGAGATTAAAGGTACTGGCTTAACATTAATCCATGCAAAGAGTTTGATACTTCTATGTTTGATCTAACTGATCACTTTTGAATTTGAAAAACAGTAATTCTTCATGCCCAACACGTAAATTAAAACAGAGCTACACAGAAATGACGGTGCTTATTAAAAGTGGTGTTATCTCTAACTTTTCTCTCTGAGCTTGGTTCTTGTGCAGTTTGTCTGTCCCTCGGCACTGCACTCAGTTTCAGTTGGACTGCTGCTCCGCCGGATGTGGATCTAGGAATACAGAGGCAAATATTAAAAAAAGAGATACTTGTATGGAATAATCTAGTTTCATTACTTTGACATAATACAAATAGTGCAAGATGATTCTTCTCACCACTGGTGGTTCACTGCTCTCTCTCCTCCCCTCAGATGTCCTGCTATCAGAGCCACAGGAAGTCGGGGAGTGCTCTCTTTTCTGGGCTGAAGTGCAACAGGGCAAATTATAAGAAATCAGAAAATTAGGTTAATTTAAAAAGGTTTTATCGTTTTACTACTACCTTTTTGTCCCGAGTTGAATTTAATAGGCAACATTTGGGTTTTTTTAACATCTGGCAAAGGCCAATAGAAAATTTGTTTTCAAGGCTTAGCTGGCTCATTCATGCCCTGTCAAATCAACTAATACCACATAAATAAATAAAAATGCATCAAAATCCATACGAGAATACACTCTAAATGCATGATTCCTCCATGTCCTCTCTATAGGTATGGGGGACTAGTTTAGTTAGAAGCTGGGGTGTAAAATTAGCTACAGGCAAAGGGAGGTATGGCAGGGAATATTTATTTTAATAACCATTGGAAAGTGACATTTGCTGCCATATAGAGCCTCCAATCATGATCAGTAAAGCTGATCACTTTAAACCTCAGTTTATATCGCACTATTTATTAGAAAATATTATTTTTTCATTGTGTTCTGTACTTTCACTAGTGAGTGAGAGATACAATGTTGTCTCAGAGTGGATAATGCATAAATGTCATAGTTTGTCAAGACAAATTGCAAAGCTATGCAACCGGACAGATACTCAGAACACAGTAATGTAGTTTGTGGATCTTTCATGGTTCTCTTCCGGCTGTAAGGGATCAGTTTGGTTTAGACTGATATTGTTTTGACTGCTCCTGAATGCTCAGCTGTGGAGCCAGCACTAATATGAAAAAGGATTTCCTGTTATTTATCGTAAAAATATATTTTTATTCTGGTGAAAAGCTTAAAAATGCAGAATCACAAAGCATTGTGTATCCTGACCTGATTCTCCAGACATCAGGTAAAACGGCTTAGGTAACGAAGGGACATTTAACATTTTTAATTCATATACTACATATGAAACAGCAACATATAGTATTTTTTTTTCCAAACTTGCTCAAATGTTTCAAAAATAGGAAAGTTGTATGATCAAAAAGTAAGAATCCAAAAACTGAACATGAAGTATTTTTTTATGTGATTGAATTGGATCAAATTGTAAATACTGTATAATTAATAAAATGGCAACTCAACTGGTAAATTACTTTTCCCATCATAGAGCTAACCAATGGCTTACATTTAGCTCAGCTAAATCATATTTTAAGACAATCACGGTGTGTGGCCAAGGGTGTCATTTCTGTCAGGATCAGAAGGAAAACGTGAAAGGAACAGAAATCAAGTTGGTGTTTGCATATACCTGGTAAAGTGTCAGACAGCTGTTGGGTGATGTCGGAGGTGCTACTGCTACGTGGCAGAGGGCTATCCCCGCCTCCCAGCTCCTCCTCTCCCCCACATTCTGACAGCTGACACTCCTCCACATCTGACAGACAGAGGAGAAGAAGACACACAATAGTAAGGTCGAGCCACAAGAACCAAACAGACATTGGCACAAACCTTCAAATGTTAACACGATGAAATATCTCATTTGTCGTCTTTAGGGAGTTGACAAAGCCATGAGAACATTGGAAGGAAGTGAGGACATGCACACATGCAGAGGTGATGCAGACATACTCGTGTTATAGACTGTATTCCTACACATTGCAGTGCTGACCTAGAGATGTTTTTAATTAAGTAAGCACAAGACAGTCTTAAGATCCTGTAAAAACATAAACCTCTCCGCTCCAGATACGGTCACAACAGGCACTGACAGCATATAACAGATAGTGACGGATGGATGGAAAGGCAGGGTGGAGGTCACAAGCACACAAACACATGCAGCTCCCAGAACACACTTTACCTGAGAGTCTGTGAGAGCAAGCAGAGTTACCAGAAGAGATACCAGGCAAGAAAGAGCTCACAGTGTGGAGCAGCATAGGAACGCTTTTAGCATTGGGCAAAGCCTCGTACAGATGGACACAGTTGCTGATGGACTGGCTTCGCTTCGCTTCCATCAGGGAAAAAAGAAAGAAGAGGTAGAAGAAGAAAGACAGTGGAAACAGAAAAGAGGTAAAGGGGAAGGAGACAGAATTCAATAACTGCATCACAAGTAGAGAGCGCTATAAAAGTGGTTCAATGAATAAAAACATCCCTGCAGAGTAAATAACACAGCAGAACCAGAGTTTGGCAAGTTAAGTGTTGGTTGAAATGGAGGGGAAAATTCCAGAAAGAATGACAACTGTAGCTCCGAGAATGAATTGGAAATAAGATTTAGACTTAAATACCCCAAATAGAGCACAATTAACATAAAAACAGTAACAAAGAAAACAGAGGAAAACATTAAAGCTAAGGTTGGAAATCTGCTTTTTTTGTTGTTGAAATATTATATATTCCTTTATTGGATATATTTATTAAATAACCATGTTTGTTGTTTACTATCATAATGAACATTTCGGGGGAGTGGCTTTGGAGAGAGGCCTGAAGGGGCAGGCTTTCAGTGTTGCCGACTTGGCGACTTTCTTGCTAGATTTGGTGACTTCTGGAGCTTATGCTTCTAGCTACTTTCAGATTGGAAATGACAATTGGCTGGTGTTTCAGAACATTTTTCAAATGTAGCGTACTCTTGCTGGTTTCTCAAGATTATCAAACCCAGCTTTAATTTGAAAGCCTAATTGTCATATTTTAATTCGTACTACTTCTTGACACTGAGCAATACTGCTCTGCCAAATCTATCATAACTTAAAAGTATCACTTGTATTTTTTTGTTGTAATAAACCAAAAACCCTCTGCTAACATACACATGCTGTTTATTACTTTGGTTATCTAGACTAGGACTGACATTGCAAATGATCTTAGGTTGGAAATGCTGTGTTGTGTTTGCTGTTGGTTTAGGCTACATACTTGTCCCTATCCAGATACACATTCATAAGATGAATAGTGTATTCAGTTCTTTTGCTGGAAGAAAAAAATGGGATGATTTTGTGTTTTAACTATGATGTTAAATCAACCAGTTCAGTGGTGCTAGGTATGTGAGCAGTAGTGAGTAAAGATGCATGTTTCCGTCTGCGCAGTGATACGGTTGGCTTGTGTAGTTGGGTAGAGAGAAAACATTTACTATATGAAACTGCTCACAAAGAAGTCTGTGGATTATCTTGAGTAACTAGGACATGATTTCTTAAAAGAGACATTGCTATTGAGTTTTTCAAATGTGTCTTTTGGGCACTTTGAGGACCACAGGATCAGTGCCATCTAGTTCTTTTCTATTGGAGAAGAGGCAGACATCTCTACCGTCGATATCTCCAACACACTGCTACTCACACCAAAACAATCTAGATTAATCAAAAGCACTACAAGTAAAAGGAAAACTATGAATAATGGATATTGCATTGAACTGTCCGTTTAATGAGAGAACCATATTTAAATAGCCAGCCCTTTGTCTCTATTAGCAAGTCCAAATCTGAACAATATTAGTTTGTATTTGCATGCAGAAGTTCAGTCAAGTTTTGACAGTTGTCTATGCTGAGGCATTGCCATTGTGTCTGGATAGCACTTCAGGCCTAATCTCAAAGAGAGCAAAGGGAAGAGGACGGTTCTATTCTCTGCTTTTCAGCACACTTTAATTATGCCTTTCAGTAAGAGAGATACATCGTCTCTGCTACAGCCCGCCACTGCTTCCCATTTATGCATATTAATGAGCATTAATTACACTCTTAATGAAACTATCAAAAACTGCCGTGCAATTGATGTGTGGGCCCTCTCTTGAGGAGTGGGGAGGAGGGCTGTCGGGCCTTTGAAGATCAATGTGGGAGAAATCCAATTAGGCCAAAGAAAGGAAGGGGAATTTGAAGCGGTAGCCTTTAATGTCCATCTTCGCTTGCACGTAGATACAAATAAACAGACTAACTGAATAGGTGCATAAACATGCACATGAGACGCATAATAGCTGTGGCAGTACACACAAACAAACACACACACCCCCCCTCTGAGACTTCATCTCTCGGGCACAAATACATCTGCTCCTAGCTCAACAAGCTCGTCATTTTAGGATGTCGGTGGTAATTGGAGAGGCGGAAGGCCAGCGAAGTAAAAAGGCATCGTCTCTGTCTTTTATCCTCCACATTAAGATTCTGTCAAGACAAAATTAAGACGAGCAAGACAGGCACTGCAGCAGAGTTGCTGTTCTACTGCCTTCCAGCTCAACTTCTAATTAGCCTGCCACATTCCCATCAGATAAGGGGTGTTTGTGGTGTCTGAAATGAGGTAATGACAATGAGTGTCCAAAGCTGGCCTTTGACATGCTGTCGGTGGTGTTGGGGGGGGGGGGGGGGATTGTTATGTATGCCTACAATCGAGCTGACATGGAAACATGTTGACATTGGCCAGTGACATGTGAGGGGGAACAATGGGGGCCATCTGCTGGCCTCTTTGTCTTCCGGTGTTGGGCCTTTCAACGACACCTGGACTAGCGTACACATGGACCTGTCTGAAGGCTTTCTCACGCAGTCGATACGTCTGATAAACCCTGGGGTCTGACGCTGTGCTCCGGGAGGCTTATCAGCACTGCCAGAGGATTTATACAGTATGGATATAGCATCACTCGTACATACGAAGGGTCTTCTGAAGGCTTTGATGCTTTGATGGTATAGTTACATACAACTAATACAACAATAACGCTTTCACTAGCATTACAAGTCCTTACCGGAGGCCTTCTGTCGGACGTTGTTACGGGCTTTCTCTACACCAGGAGCTCCTGATGTAGTGGCGGAGCGAATCCTCATGGGCTCCTGAACTCCTTGCCCGCCCTGCTCCCCTTGGTTCCTCCAACTCAGTGAGAAGGAACGCGCCACTGCTGCTGCCTTCTGGGAGTCCTGCATCGCACCTGCCATGCAGAGAACAACACTTATTAGTGCTAATACTGAGGTGTCAGTGTACATTATTTATTAATAATCAGCTTCATACTTGGATTTAGAACCCTCATCCTCTACTGGCATGCAACACAATTAACTGTGGCTTTCAGCAGTACAGAATGTCTCAACAAGGACAGTTGTGGTTATCGCATATTACAACATAACCCCACACACTGCTGTAATGGCTGTCAGCATCAATTTCTGTTTGCCAATGTCCTTAAACTTGCATGAAATGCGGGTATTATCTGAACTAGAATGAGTTCATTTTCAAGTACACACTTAAAGCTCAGAAAAATAGTATTTGAACAGATATGACTTGTATGAGAAAAGACACTCTTGCAGACAGCAGGGCACACTGCTGGATGGCAGTTTGACATAAAAAGTATTCACGGTACAATGACACAAAACTGAAAAATATGCACATATCTTCACATTTAAAAAGCTGCAGAAAATAGAACGTTTGGCTTCTTTTTATGCCAGATTGAACTGATTCATCGCTCATCAAATTGTTGTTATTGTGGTGATTGACTAATCAAACAACTTTGAGCAAGAGAATATGATGCATGAATTATTTTTTGGAACATCAGTTCAGAAAATGTATAACACAAAAAACAGAACCAAATCTAATAGAAGTGAAGTTAAATGCAAAATATGTCGACTTAAATATTTGAGTTGTTATTTTGTCCCAGTGTAAATGATCAATTTTCATCCCCATTTTGACTTTTGCAAGTTGTTTATTTCTGTCGTTTTAGAACAGAGTCAAATATCAAAGAGAAATTACTTTTTCATATAAAAGAGAGAGAAACGTACACAACCAACCGTCAAATAGTCAAATGCCAGAAAAAAAATGGCTAAACTCTAAAGTAACCAGACTAATCTTCCCAAAAATCTATTTCAAAACTTTTTTCACCCAAATTCTAGCCATCCCGATTCCCATTTCTCCCCCCTCACCACGTCCTCTCTGCTTCTTCTCCTTCTGTTCGCTGAGTTTGTCCAGAGGCAGGTTGGCCATGTCCAGGCCGTAAACGGAGCGTGCCAGCACAGCCGTCAGCGAGTCCATGATGCTGGCCCACTCTGTCACCAGCTCCTCCCAGCAGGTAAGAGAGGACAGCACTGCCAGCAGCTCGTCCCATAGCTCCCGGGAGATAAATACGCACAGGTTGGCTCGCACCCACGCCACAATGATGGTCTGAATGTGAGACGAGATGGGGAAAGATGAATTAGCATTGACAGACAGGGTTGCAGCTCTGATTTACAGCCCCTGATAACATGTGACAGCAGAATTCTCCTAATGATACAGCTAATTTGGTATAGTGTCTCTTTGGCTTTTTGTCAGCTACCGATCCATCCAAGATACACACACCCACAACATATAGGCCCCCCTGTGCAACAAATCATGGTGGCTGCTCAAAAAAAAAAAAAATGCACAGAATTATGTACATTTAATGTTCTCTAATTACAGTGTACTACAGTGACTGAATGCTGAGAGCAGGTATGATAACATAGCAACACTCACTCCCTTTCTTTAAATGATTTGAATAAAAAACACTGCATACCAGCTAATGTAAAACTAAGCACCCGTAGACGTACCCTAAAAAGTATAGATGCTAAGCCTTCGGCGAAGTTGTCTTTTCTTTGGTTTTCCTGTGGCCTCTTCATTACTGCCTCTGTGATCCTCAGCAGTACCTGCAGCATCTGCTCCCTGCAGAACACAGAGAGTAAATCCAAACGGTGTTGAGCCCAAATAAATCAGATTCAAGGATCACGGAGGAATAACTGTTTAATATGTGTCTGAATTTCTCACTGACCATGTCTGTGTATTCATCGTGTGCTCCATGATCATGTGCCGGTAGATGCTGAGAACACCCTTGCACACCTCAACCTGGTTATCCAGGAGTTTAGCTACATCTTGGCATGGCTCCAGCAGGAAAACATTGGATGAGTTGGTCAGGAACACCTACACCGATGGGTGCACGAAGACACAGTAAGGTTGAGCAAACAACAGGACACAGAGACAAAGTAGGTGAGACGGATTCTAATCATGAGATGCTGTGATCTCAGGACAAAAACACAATGAAGCGATAAAGACAGACCTGTAGTGTGGGCTGGATACCAGCCTTGACATCCCTGTTCTGCCCCTCAGTAAGAAAGCCACGATTGATGGCGCTGCTGAACGAGTAAGTCCTCCCCCAGCTGGACGAACGCTTGTGGCCTAGACTCTCTACCGCCTGGTAGAAAAAATGCAGGCCAGTCAATAAAAGCTACGATATTTAGACAGATACTTGCATGAATGTTATGGTTAAACATCCTATGGTCATAACTTGTTTATTTATGCTGTTGTGAGACCTCCATAGTGTGGCTGATGTAACTTATGATGTCATGTGTACCCAAGGATGGATAGTAACGCAATATAAGTAACGCAAATGAGAAAGAAAGGTATTTTTTTTTTTTTTTTTTTAGGGGTGGTAACTTGTCCTGTTCCTTTTTAAAACTGTACTTCTCTTCGCTACATCTGCATTCACTAGAATTAACCATGTTGCATCATGGCTATTTCTAACTTGATGCACAGGGAATATTACAATTATTATTCCAAAAAGAGACTTGATACTTGACCTAACATTGTTTATGACCAAAGACTTGAGACTTGACTTGGACTTCAATAAAATAACTTGTGACTCGGCACAGTAAACAATATTAAAACAAAAAGTAACTTGTGCTTTAAGCAATTTATTGGCCGATTGCTTTATTTATTTTTTTGAATCATAATTTTTACTTTTATTTTAAGGGAATAACTGTACTTTTACTTGAGTTGAGTTTCCAGTACTCACCACTTGGTAAAGGTGAGTATGTCATGTCAGGCAAAATTAAGTGAGAATCACAAACAATTTAACAATTAAATACATTTAAAATATATTCCTAACTGCTAAAAAAGTTATCAAATGAGCTGTTTTAGTTTAAAATCGAGCACCTAAAATGTGTTATTTTGCAATCTGTAATAATGTGTGCTGATTAGATAACCAATCCCAAGATTTACCAGAGATTTCCTAATACATATTGTATGTACATTATTTTTAAACATCCAAACTTTGCTTCTTCTTAGGTTCGCACATACCAGGTCTTTTTGGACCCTTATACTATATACAACCAAGAACAAGATTAGTATCTATGTATGCTATAGGACCCCATGTATTTTAATTGGCTGTCTGTATCAGAGGTTTTACCTGTACGTGAATGCTGTTAATCTCTGCGCTGAGTATCTGTTCAGAGCGGTCATCAATCTCGTCTTCCTGGGTGGTTTTCTCCGGCTCTATCATGAAGCCCGGCTTGTCCTGCAGGATCCACTTCCTGTACACTTTGATCACCTTCCTGGTAGCTGAGGCCTCGCAAGACGGCAGCAGGAAGGCCTTAGGAGGGAGAACACGGGCATGTGAATGGATTTAAAAAAGGTAGCCTGGTCATCGGAGGCATCTTTAAGCTATGTTCACAAACAGCCAGCAGAGGGCAGCATAGGACATGATATCACAGAGTCACCATCCAGTCTGCATTCTAATCATGACCCAAAATAAAAACAAACAATACCTGCACTGTAATTCCTTTTTACAACATTAAATAAAGACATATTGCTTGATGACACCACCGTACCTGGTGGAAGACCTCGTTGACAAAATTCACATTGTCTCTGGTTGACAGCAGGATGGCGTGCACCATGTCATAGACGTAGCGGTGCTCCTCCTCGATGCTACACAAACTGGAATCGCTGTGTCGTCGATCTGACAGCGTGCTGCTGTTGGAGTGGTTCTTCTCCGGCTCCCCCGCTGGCCCGTTCGTATCCCCATCTGATGTCTTATCCTTCTCCTTCTCCTGGCTGCTACTGCCTGCAGTGACAGTCTGGGCACCACAGAGACACAGTGAAATATGCTGCATGGCTGCCTCCGCACAGTTCAATAATTGGGCCCTAGAGTGTCATTGACTAAAGATTCCTAAGTCGTGATTTATGGTCATTTCTATGGGGAATGAGCCAATGTACTGGTTATTACTATACAATGTTTCTCACCTCCACGCAATCATAATCATGTAAATTTTGCATTTAATTCCCATATTTCTCTTCCCATGATTACTGTGCCTCTAGGGAGTCTCCATACAGATACGGCTCAGAGGTTTTGCTGCAACACTTCTCTTTCATAACAGCCCACCCCCTCCATCCTCAGTGACAGCATGAGACATCAACAGAATGGTACTCTCATGCTCACCTGGATGAGTTTGGGAATGACCTCGGTGCCGTTCTTGGCGCTCTGCGCCGCAGCAGCACTGCTGACATACTTCTTCTCCAGGAAGAAGGTGACCAGCCAGGTGATGAAGGCCACACGGGGTGCCAGGTACTGGTCCCTGGTGCAGAAGGTGCTCTCGTTGTTTCGCGTCACTGGCACATACAAGGGTTTTGGTCTGTGGTGGGGGAGGTCTATTTGAGAATATAGTGGGATGAAGAGTGGAAGATGGTGAGAGAGGGAGGGTTAAAAAAGAAGGACAATAGGAGAACAGCGGGAAAAAAAGACAAAGAGGGAGAGATTAGACGTCAACACCAGGTTCTCCAGTTTCCGGCTGCTTCAAAATTTGTTCACTCAACCATAAAGTCTCACAAAACAAGCAGAAAAGCATTTATTATACTAATATAATAATAATGATATACTTCTGGAAATGAACAAGCAGCATTTTATCAATCTATATTGCTCACTTGTTTCTGTTTTACAGCTATAGAATCATGTTTTGGAGTCACTACAGCACACATCACACATCATTATTTGTTGTATACAAAAAAGATTTGTTTGTGTAGTTTAATTAAATTGTTACTGCATTTTTTAACACCCACAATATAATTACTTACTGAACAGCTTCCACTCAGCACTTGAATTCAAGGAGCCGATGGGTTCAACTTGGGGTTTCATAACAGTGCATAAAAGTATATATACACATAAACATTGCATGTCAGCTTACCTAATAAAGGCTTGTAAAGATTTGTAAGCTTGGTGAAGGAGGGGAATAGGTGTGGAAGGTAGTACTTCTTGAACAGGCTGAAGAGAAACCTGAAGCCTGTGTCCTGGATCTCTTTGTTGCGCCATTCCAAACTGGATGCCTGGCAAACAGAGAACAAAGGCAGACAAGGTCAGGCTTCAGGCAGAGAAGATGGTTCCAGCATTGCTCAGAAAGCAACAGTATATTGTTTGCAACACAATGCTTTGAAGGTTCCTCTAACAAACAAGTGCACTATCGAAATAAATTATTTTACCTCCATGCAGTGCACAAAAGGGAAAATTGTTTCGTATGGGTTTTACATAAAACAACTCATACTTAACACACTTAACTACTGAGATTGTATTTAGTTTTTCATGTCACTCACAAGACAGAGATCACAAACTCCCTGAGCACTCACATCAACACAATGCCCGTGAAAACACACACACTCGCACTGCTTAACCAAAATATACATGGTGGTGGAATATTCTCCATGTACAGGTGATGCATTTTTGCCATGATTTCCATTTTTACCGGGGTACTCTAAAATGTAAACTGTTTAAAAAGGACAGATTCAATTATTTCAATTGCACCAATTTCAATTCTCTGCCCTCGCCCAACGTCAGCTGGGATCGACTCCAATCCCCCCGCCCCCCCCTCCCACGCTACCCTGAATTAACCCGGTTAAAGATAATGGATGGGTGAAATTGTGCCAACTGCCAATAAAGCGTTTTGGCAAAAAAGGATGAATCAGGGTCATGTAGGCCACATATGCATTGTGAAAATACCAGACACCACACACTGATCACTTATCACCTGTGCCACTGCATGCCACCCCATAATAACAGTGGATTCAGTTCGAACTTGAGATCTAAATAAGAGCCGATAATCTGTGAAAAAAAGTTGCCAAGTCTCTTCCTAGCATAATTAGTTATTACCTGTATGACCATGTACTTGAGCAGGGTTTCGAGGATGTAACAGGTCGGGTCATCTGCAGCCTTTTCTCCGACCACAGCAGGAACCAGCGGGGTAATCTCCTCAGGCACCACCTTGGCTGTTCAGATAGACAGATACAAAAGAGCTGAGTTAAGTGCAGGGAAGCTAGAAGGATATAGATATAGTACGCTATAGCATGTTTGCTGTAGTATAGATGACCTCGGTGACCACTTTTATCAGAACGCAGTCTCTAGAAATGTCTCAGAATCTACGTCATAATAAATTCATCATCAAACGTGTAGAAACATTCGTATTCACCATCAGGGGGGTTGGAGAAGGGGTTGTAAATGATGGTGTCGAGGGTGCAGGGCCCTCTGGTGGAGGGCACAGCAGGGAATCCTGGCACCAGACAGGCAAAGATAAGGAACTGCTCCTCAGCACAGTTGTCCCGCAGGGCCTGCAGCCACAGCAGGAAGAGACGGATCCCCTCGCAGCGGATCTAGATAGAACGAGATCGGGACGTATTAACGGACACTCAAAGAGTAGTGTTGTGGTGATTCATGAAGCTGGAAGATGGTGATTTGTGGCAATGATGACAATGCAAATGCTTACCTTGAATGAATTTCCAGTGTGTAGAAGCTTTTTCAGGATGGACCCTGGAAGGAAGAAAAATCCAAATATTCAACAGAAGTCTGCTACACGACAAGCAGGAGGAACCCGCTCGTCATCTTCGCTGAGGCAAATTGACATTAATGGCTGGTTCTCACAAACTAGTGGGGAGAGCAGCGAGGCTTCACTTTCTTTCCTGATGAAAATTAGCATCAGTTGGCAGTGACATGCATTCATGAAGGCAATCGGGTTCCGCTGTAATCAAACGAGACATCGCTCTGATTGCTTAATACACTGAGTGGAAGTGGGTCTGTGCGTCTGTGTGTGTGTGTGTGTGTGTGTGTGTGTGTGTGTGTGTGTGTGTGTGTGTGTGTGTGTGTGTGTGTGTGTGTGTGTGTGTGTGTGTGTGTGTGTGTGTGTCAGCCTGCAGACAGCACCTGTTTCTATGAGGTCCCTGAAGGCTGTGATCAAATTTATGGCTAGTTTTTATAGATATTTTATATTTAAGGATAAAACTGGGATTATATTAGGGGAAAAATTTGCTACACCCGAGGCAAGAAGAAGAAGAAAAAGAACTCTTGCTCAACTGAGTGATTTGACCTAGACACAATTAAGTGGTAGCCATTAAGAAGTTGCTGAGTTATTAAAGAAGTAAAGAAAAGCTGATGTGCTCGCATCTGAGTGGGCGAGTTTATGAGTGCGTTTGTCTGGTGCTTGCATTGTTCTCCTCTCGTCAGGTTCAATCAATAACATGTCTATGTTGGACACATAAAGAGATCCTTTCAAAAGGCCTTATGTTCAGGAGAGAAGGAATAAGAAGCTAGCCGAAAAAGGATGATAAAAGGTATAAGGATTTTCATTATCTTTAAATTGTCTGAGTTGTTTGTCTGTGACCTTGCAATCCTCAGCTAAAAAGGACATAACCACTACAAGTCATTAATGTCATTCCTGGGCTTCCAGACACACCACAAGGAATTTGTCCCAGGGTACTACAATGCTTTCAGCAATGCAGCCGGCCTGTAGAATGTAAAAAAAAAGAAAAGAAAAAATTGTTCAATTAAATAAAAACTTGTATGGCGAGCAGCTATAGAGCCACCACCGTGCATTCTTCAAAACAGAAGTACATAGTGAAAGCACCGCATCTTGACCAGTGACACGGGAACTGATGAGCGCCAAAGAACATTCAATGCGAGTTCAAGACAAGCCAAGAGGCAGCCTTAAGCCTGTGATGATTTGTTGTGCAATGACTGAAAAAGTGATGAATTTGTCTGGAGCATCCGACCCCAGATGAGTCTTGATATTTGCAATTGCAAGCCTGAGGGGAAGGCCAATCTCCAACAATGATCTAGACCTAAGACTGTTTGGCTGCCAACGGCTGACACACAACAGTTATAATTGGGGTTATCGCTTCTTGCAAAGGGGTTTTCCTTTTTTTTTGTGTGTGTGGGACTGAAATCATGGCAGCATAATTCAATTACTTATTTGCATTTCAAATTAAGGGCTCATTTGCATTTCCCATTTACATCCCCTCCTAAGACTAATTATTTTCTCTTCATAATGAAAGGCTTAGGCATGGCTGTGGTGAACATTTTTTTTGTCCTAAAGTGTATCTTGGAGGTTACAGAGGCACAAGGAGAAAGACGCATGCACAGTATAGAACTACCTCTCGGGTGGAACAGAGAGACAAAGCTTAGCATTCAAAGTATTTCATATGGTACAAAAAAGAAATACATACCTATACTGTGAAACTGCCATCGGTTGTAGATTTTCTCCGGTAGATGTTGCAGAATTTTCTGATGAAAAAATTGAAAATTATTAGAGTTTTAGCACATTTCAGTAGTAGGGCGTTTTTCCTTAAGTACTGACTGACCATCTCCAGGCTTTTTGCTGAAGAATACATTTTCTTTCAGAGCAGAACAATTAGTTGATTATTCAATAAATGAATCAAAAGAATATTAATTTATTTCATGCAAAAAATGTCAAACAGCCACTGGTTCCAAGTTTTTCTTTTGTGATAGAAAATTGAATTTGGGTTTTGGACTGTTGATCAGACAAAGCTTGCATTTGAGGACGTCACCTTGGGCTCGGGGGAATTTGTGTGCTGGCATTTTCCAGACCAAACAATAAATCGATGAATCAAGAAAATAATTAGGCGGATAATAATGGAAACAACTGTTGTTTGCGTCCCTATTTTCTTCAATTAATCCTAAAGAGAGAGGAAACAACATCTAACTTAATTTTGGTAAGTGGCACTATTTTTCCAAAGCAGTATACACTTAAGGCATGCAGTGTCCTTGCCCTTTCCCTCCACTTGGCCTCGCATGTCTGCAGATCCCTGTGACACCGGACGGCACTGAGAAATGTCATCACCTCGCCAACAACCGCTTTACAACTCAATTAGAGCGCCCTAACCTTTCAGCAGCCTATCATTATTCTTGAATGCAGCGACAGGTTAACTGGGTCCCTCTGGAGAGAGGGGAGGAAAAAAAAAAAAGTCTGGGGGATGTGTGCGCGGGTGCATGCGTGGGTTAGTTAATAGTCGGTGCACTGTGAGCAACTGATGCCCCCAATGGCTCACTTTTTTTTTTATCAAATCCTAATCACTGACCCAATAAGACTTCATGATTGTAATGTAGAGGTCAAGTTTGTCCTTTACTGCTTTACGTATACGGCTGTGACCCACTCAACCAGACGAACAACTCTGGCCGGCATTATAAAAGGCTCATCTGCCCCCGAGAGTGAGAAACACAGGCAGGAGAGGGATACGGAGCATTACAAAAAAAAGAGCTACAAAGATGAATTCCTCTCCAGCCACGGATGAAAAGTGCTACAGCAGCGTCTGAGTGAGGAATAAAAAAGACAAAAAGAAAGATGACAGAGTATGTGGGAAAGCTTCTGAGACTATGGAGCATTGTCTTATGGCATCCGAGACAAGAAAATGTCAAGTGACAGCTTTTATAATCAAGGATTTTTATCTTTGTTGATAAAACAATGGAAATAGAAAACATTTACTTAGACTGGATACAAATCTTTGGCAGTTTATAAAAATGTATTTGTAATCTTTAACCTATAAATAACAAAATTCTCTGTCATTTTAATTTAGTTTGTAATTAGTTTGCCTCTTTCTGTTGTTGACTTATACAACCAAATAATCTTCTTTTGTAGCTAAATCTTAATATTTCCACGATAGAATTGCTCTGAAAGATTGTATATGCCAACTTATTTTTGCCCTGTGCTACACTACATCATGCCGAGAGCTTTGGTGGTCCAGAAGTCATCGTGTTTTGAGTGTCTCAGTTTGTCAACAACATCCTTCTTCCCTCGTCAATCTCCATCTTTAACTTTCCCTTCTTGTCCTCTGAGACTAAATCTCTGTCATTATCAGTGACAGCGGAGATGTTGAAAGACACACATCACTTAAAGGGGGCTCTGGATGACTATCTCTGCTGTTCAATTTCTCTCTGATCCACAGACGTGATGGTATGCGTGTACAGGCGCGTGGCTGCACCTCGCTATTGATCCCGCATAGGATTACCACAACACCGTACAGGCTTCGAACTGGCCTCCTTCACTCCGTCTCCTTGGGGCAGCCGACACATTATGCTGGGCGGTAACACAGCGGGGTAGCCTGCTTAAGCTTTTCCCTGTGAGTGTGTGTGTGTGTGTGTGTGTGTGTGTGTGTGTGTGTGTGTGTGTGTGTGTGTGTGTGTGTGTGTGTGTGTGTGTGTGTGTGTGTGTGTGTGTGTGTGCGCAAGCAGACACAATAACACTTTCTCTCTCTCTCTCTCTCTCTCTCCTCACAGAGCACCAGGATGGGAGAGTGGGAATGAGATGGAGAAGCTAGCTCAGAAAGACTCCCCGCGGAGCCGGAATGGTCGACGCAACAATGAGGACTTTACTGGCTGGTATCAGGCGAATGGAGAGTCTGCCGGACTGAAGGTTGGTGGAGTTACTCTAAGCTGCAGTCGTACTCCGGCATAAAGATGGGAGCATTACTGCGGTACAACTACAGCCTTAACTCATTTACATGATCCGCACTTAGGTTTCCAGTCGCAGGGCCTGAACATGACATAGAATACACTTCTCCAAGAGGTGGTCCACAAGGGCTTTTTGATGGTGGGGACAGACATGCAGCACTCTCAGGAGAAATGTACTCATTTACATATTGTGTAGGTACTTTGATATAACTCAGAGATGATTATACCGTCTAAAGACAATGGAATCTCCTGACAGACACAAAGAACTATCCCACTAACATACAGCAAAGCCACTAACACAAGATGTCAACGCAGCAATAAGACAATGAACAGCAAGTCAATCACATTACAAAATGTATAAATAGCAATCCAAGATTGTAAAGCACAGTATATTTATATAGTGTAGGGAATAAAGTGCAATACTGTTAATAAGTATTATCTTTGCAATAAAACATACTTTGTTTGTAAGTTAGACAGCGACGCTAAAACCATCAGTTGCACAACTGCTTTGTTTAAAGTGCTTTACAGAGGAAGTCCAAACACTGCAGACCAAACCAGACTACTTATTTACATGTTAACCAAATTTCTAAGCTCGCCCCTCATTATTTGTTGATAAGTAAATTTAAACTGACAGTGCATTTCTCATATGACCCGAAAATATAATTAAATTTAACTTTTACTTTCTTGAGTTTTACTTTAGAGTAATTTATCAGAATACACTGAAGTGTGAGCAAAATAACTAAGATGTTTTCATTCTCCTCTGCAGCCAGTGGGGGGCAGCAGCAGAGTGCAAACAAACTCCTCTCCTGGCGACCAACAGCCGGTTACTATCGCCGTCAGGGTTTCCTCTTTGCTCTATGTGAAAGCCAAGCTGCAGTAGGCTTCCTCTAGGACCATTTTGAAATGTTTTTTTATGATTAGAACAGGGCTGGACAACAGAAGAAAGCTAAATGACGTACATTTATTTAAGAAAATATGCATCCACCAAGTGTTCTGAATTTAAAGACCCACTTTTTGTAGTTCAGTCTGCCTCATGGCTTTTGTCAAGTCCCCACTTAATACATTTCTAATGTCTTCTTACTTGTTTTGATCTGCTATTGGTTTTATTCTATATTTTATGACATGCTTACCTTCCTTTTATTGCTGTATTTCATTATGTATCATTGTCTTTTATGCACCTTTGTATGTCTTTAATGTATACCTGGATTGAGGCAGATCCTAACCCATCAGGCGTGTTAAATAAATAAACTGACTTGTCTACGATCTTGCATACGATGTGACAAAAATAGAAATCTATAAATTGTGTGGCAGAACTTTAAATCTGCTAGAGTTTGAAGGGTAAAAATGGGCACAGGTTAAAGCATATCCTCATTAAGATTCGTTTACTCAGTCGGCCCCAAGTGCACACCCGAGCTACACTTAGTAAATTTGCATTCATGCATTAACCAGTAACCCCCTGCTGGTGAACTGTCAGTCATAACTAGGACCGCATAAAGAGGAAACAGGGAGGAAAGCAAATCACTTAGCCAAATGGCCTTGGGTTAATTTTTCAGCAAACATGTTAGTCAACATGTAGAGGAGAGTTTCAGAGAATCAACCAAACATGTGCATCGAGAGGAATATGATGCCATTACACCCGGCAGAAAAAGACAGTTGACGGGTCTTCATGACACAGAAGGACGCTTTGTTTTTAATTACTTACTAAACATTTACAGACACAGCGCTGAAATTGTGCATTTCGGTGAGTCATTTAAATGAACAAGAGTCATAATGAACCGTCTGTTTGCCATGAGCTATGGCAGGTCCACAACAATATGGCTCATTCCTCCTTAATCGGGATTCATTTGTGAATGCTAAGTTTCCTGACTGGGCAAATTAAATTCTTTGGAACATATAGTCATTTGGAAATATCAATATCTTGCTTTTAGGCTGTCCTTTTCTCCCTTTTCTGAATTCCTCTGCATTCTGTTTTGGTTTCTATTGGTTTTCTGGAGATAGTTGTGCTGTCGTTTTGAGCCTTAGATCTCCATCTAAAGTGAAATATTGGTGGAATAAAGGTAAACCAGTCAAAAGACAACAGCTTAAATTCACATTTATACATCAAAGAAGGTTAACTAGGTATAATAATCAGGAAAACCCATGTAAGGCAACTCGGTAAGTCAAGTCTCAAATCTGGATGAGGGTTTTTTACAGGGCATTACGGCGGGAATTGAGAATGCTGAGTCAGGTCCGGATGACGGACGCAAGGTCACGCTGAGGTCATATCCTGGAGAGAGAGTGGATACGAACAGACTTCCCTTCTGAGTTTTGTTGGTCCCACAGCTGTCCCTTAACCTGTCCCATAACCTCAGTGGCACCAGCACCGAGCTGCTTTCAGACAGTGAGGGGGCATTTACAGTCATACGGGAGCGTAAACAAACCAGAGTCCCTCTGACCCAGAAAAACTCGATCTAGTCTTCTGACAGCAAAAACACAGAAAGTATTCTCATCTGGTTTCATTTCTGGGATGACACGTACGCACACCTGACGCGCAATTAGTATCTTTCTACAACAGCTTTTCCGGTTGCTTTCTCACTACGTACTAACAATTGCTTGAACATTTTCTGTACAGAGGCAAGACGCGACAAACGAGCCGATCAGAAAGAATGCATCTAGACTCTAATAGAAATGGCTACCAACGGGAAACAGACATAATCCCAATGAGAAGGACATCATCTCACACACCTGCCTAGCATTGACGCTCTAAAACTTTGCAAACATGTGTGTCCTGAAATGGCAAAAGCTTTTCTCCCTCAACTCTCTACCTTCACAAGCCTTCCAGGCCCCTGTGGCTCTTGGCAGCCTCCTCTTACTACTGCCCATCCCTCACTGACTGACAGAGTTTTCTTGACTGACCTCAAAGATCCTTTGTCTTCATTGACTGCCGAGCAGTTATATGTAAGTGCATTGCACATACAATTACTTGTCACGCCTTGATTACACAAAGATGTCCGCTGAACTTGTTATGCGACTTTTTAAAACAATTAGCAGCACCAGTGATAATTAAGTTGCGTTATTGCAACGGGGGGGCATCGCAGTATTTTCCACATTGGGACAATAAGACTTAACTTGTCATGTAAAAAAGGACATGGACATTTTTCTATTCTATCCATCATCTTGTATGATTCTCACAGAGATCAGGTCTCTCTCATCTCGTCAGTTCCGGTGCAGCATCACGAGCTGCCACGGTGGATGCCTTCGTGGCAGCCGACACAAAGGGATCCTGGAAGGGAATGGCTGCTGGTGGCGTTGGCGGTGGGGGTGGGGTGTTCAGCAGAGTTTAAGGAGGAGGGACAAAAAGATTACCCCCCTCTAGATATCTATTACTCACACAGGCTCAGCACTGGGGGAATCATACTCCCCCCCCCCTACGGCAAACCAGGAAAAAAAGGGGGTCACATACCTCATCATGACAGCAGAGTAATCCCCACATAGCCAGCTCAAAGCAAACACACATGCTGGAGACATGTACTGTATCGGCCAGCCAGATTTGTATGCAAGAAGGGACTCAGGTGACGGAGAGGGCAGGGGACTAGGATTCCCATGTGTATGGAGAAATGAGGAAACGACTGTGGATTTAGTGGGAAATTCTGACACAGAAAGAAGAGGGGACAGTGATGTGCTGCGTCGTTCCCATGAACCTGTCATACAGCGCTAAAGTGTGGCGCAAAGCACGGGGCCGCAAAATGGCCTTTGTCTCAGCCGTCGTCCATTCATAGCCACCGCTCTGAGGCTTTTTGGGAAAAGGTTTATGTTTTGGTTGGTTGACCTCTGTGACTAAAACAACTGATACGCACTTAGAAAAAAAGAATTATCCGGAGAAATTGGGTTTATGATAAAAAATGCTACAAATTTAAATTCAACATTGGCTTCACATGACTGCGCTTGTTGCAGAAAATAAGTTAGAACGCACAATCCACTCGCTTTAAAATGTAATGTTAGTTAATCATTTACTGCATTTGTCATGTCCCTGTACTACGCGATATCAGCACTGGGAAAACACTACACACATTAGTACTGCATGCTTGTGAGCACAAACGCATCCATTGATATCATATTCACGACCACATATCATCCAAGATGCCTAACCTAATGTGGCGTACAGAGAAAGTCTGCAGAGTGCAGCGGAGCTCAGGATCAAAGCAACTCTGTATCTGTCCTGTACACACCACTCAGAGCAAGCTTATCTTCTCAGCTCACGGGTAAAAGCACACGTTGGCACAGGCCGGGGCTAAAAGGGGACAAATGAGGGTTAAGCTGTTTTCAATATTAGTTTTTTTTTTTATATCCATAAATATGTAGGAAGCATGAATCCAGGCTTTATTTACAGGTTAGATGGCTGGATGTGTGCGGCCAGGCAGTCTTAGTGAGCAGAGGAGAAAACTACAGTTCATCTAGTGAGTTAGCCTTTGCTTATATTTTAAACAGATGCAAAGAACTGATCTCAAGGAGGATTTTCCATTTATTCAATTATCAAAATATCTACCAAACAGCAAGCTAAGAAAGCCCCATGAATTACAAACCTGAGCAATTGAGTCTAGCATCAGCAGACAAACAGAAATGCACAAAGTACAACATGCATCACCCGGACTGAAGAAACAAAAAAATGTGATGAATGTAACGTGATAACATTAAAATAGAGTGCAAGCTCTAATAGATAAACCTGCCTAGCAAATTAGGAATCCATAGCTAAAGACAGATAACAGCAATGTCTGGCCTGATGCTACTTTAACAAACAAATGAATTGGTCAGTGTGTCTGAATCCTAATTTTAAGATCTTCTCTTTCTGTGCTTTCTAAGCCAGAATGACTTACACTATGTTAGACATAGTGCAAGGCACGCTCCCACAGAGTTCGCCCAGGTGACCAGAAAAACTAGGACAAGACATACTGTACAAAGAGGGACGCAAACAGACTGCCCTCCATTTTTTTTTTTTTGATCTGCTGCCATCCTAACAGCCCTGCCCTGAGCAAATGTAACTAGAGAGCTGGCTGTTTGTAATGGAAACTGGAGCCGCCTTTGGAGTCAGGAGGGAAAACACAAGGTGGGGGACTTTAACCTGCATGTGCAACATAAGAGTGTTCAGAAGAACAGAGGGAGGGGCCAACCAACAATGTTTTGCACACACAGACACAAGGCATACCTCCACGATTTGCATGCACACCTAGGCTTTAGAAACAAGGAACGAATTGACAGCGTTTTTTTTTTGTTTTTTGTTTTTTCATCTGCACAATCTCCGAATGATTTCCAGGCTATTTAAGGCAAATTCAGGAAGTAGCCAGAGGTACATGCAGTATGGCACCATGGAAACTACGGTTCCGCCCCAGAGATCAGCAGTAAACAGGTTGAGGCTGTGGCAGCTATCAGTGGAGATCAGAGATGGAGACAGTAACAGAGTAAAAGGAGGAATGACTTACTTCAAAAATAAAGAGGATAGAGTCCAGCTCCTCCCTTTGAGATTTGTTCCCTGAAACACAAGGAGAGTACTTAGGGTTTTTAAACACATAGCTGGGGAGGTAGACTGCATTAGCCTCATCAATAATGCAACAATAATACAGGGCATTCCGTGAACAATTATTCAAAGGAATTTGTGTTGCCATGAGAGCATACTCCCAGAGGGATTTAACCCCCTTACCCCCAATAGTGTTGGAGTCTGGCTCACCACACAGAGTTATTCTGGATTTAACCAGAAATGTCTACTCTATGTGCTCTATGCTCATTGTTCTGTAAATGTGGGGCAGAGGGAAATAAAGCCTTGTTGTAACGTGTAGCATAGAGAGCAGGGAGAGGGTTAATTATTGAACCATTTGTGGGCAACTAGTGAGTGTGATGTTGGAAAAAATTCCAATAAAACTTTGAACTCACCTTTTAGTTTTAAGTTGCTTTCCAGTGTAATGAAATTTTCATAGAAGATAAAATAAATCTGAGAACAGTTGCTTTCGAAGAACGCCTTCAATTCACTCTTATCAATGATATCTGTGAAAGAAAGGGGAAAAAGTGTCAATAACATATAAAATGGAAAACAAAGTTGGCTACATGAATATAGAGCATTATACCTTTTTGCACATTAAATCTAGATCAAGGCAATGACTTCATATAGAAATATTTCAAAATGAAAACAAATTTTATCTAGAATTCTGTCAATCATATTATTCCTGCTATAGATTTTATTGTTGTTTTATAGGCAGAATAACAGTTAATGATACAATACGATAATACATCTTATTTAAATAAACAATAGATGAAGCTACTTGTTTGACCATTATATCACTTTTGCTGATGATTTACTTTCTCAGAATTTCTGTATATCTTCCCAACCAACAGTCCTCCATCATTGAATTGTTTTAAAGGTTAATATTTGATTTTGTAAGTATTTTTCAGATGTACTGGGATTGATAACACGTTAGTAGCGTGTGTCCATGTGTCAGTGTTCATCACAGTGTACAGAAAGTTGAATCAAACTGCGCCTACAAATCTTACAAACAAACTTCAAATTTGGAGACAAATGAATGCTTCTGAGCTGTCCCTTGGCTGTTATTATTTCTTTTCGAGCAGCTACGTGACTTGCTGTCTCTTTAACTAAAAAGTGACACTGTTTAACATCACTTTTGCACTGACGACTTTCCACTTGCTTCCCATTTCGCACACTACGTCTGTTTTACATCAAAACAAACTGCCTCACTTCCTCATACTGCCTAACTTCACTACCCCTCACCTGTTATCATTAGTGAGATGCTGACAGACTCTTTGGAGGTGTTGAGAAACACTTTTGCCTAAAACCTTTCTAAAACCTCTCTTTTCTTTTGACAACGTGATACAGTACAATCAATTCCTCTTAAATCTGTAGCGTTAGCGGTGGAAAGAGAAGCATAATGCAAGACTTCATGTACAAAAAACGATCATTTTTGAATGGGAACTCGCATCAATGTGCCTCTCCACTTATGTTCAACTCTGAAACGACATTTTCTTTAAAAGGTTTTCAGTCACCATTTGGAATGTTAGTTTGTCATTTCAGTTTAGATGAGTTCGGGGATTATTTCATGTGGTTGTGTGGTATAATGGAGATGGAGAGGTGTGGTCAGGATCAAGGCCAGGCTTAGGTACATTGATGGCAACACAAGCTCAAGCTGCAACTGTTAATGAGGGAAATAGGTAGTACATGTGTCAGAAACACACTGGCACTGACAAAGTCCCAAATTCTCCATGAAATGAACCATCATTTGTCATACTTATAACAACCGTGCTAATGAGATAGGCCTGGTCTGAATAATCAAATATAGGCCAGGAGGAGTCCTGGCACACTAACAGCAATTAAGGTTCACCTTCTGTTGCAATTCTCCCTCTACCACATGGCAAACTGGAAGACTCCCAAAAGCAGTCCAGCTCATGGGGAGTACTGGAATTATGTAGTGTGTGACAAAGATTCAGATGAATTATCCTTGCCCTGAGATTAAAGCAAAGATAATGATGATGCATGATGGGAAGATCAAGTCAAATGCACGACTGCCATTAGTTTTCCTCCTAGGCGTAGGAAAAACCAGCAAGGCATCGTCTCAGGATGCCAAGTGGGCGACTGGCTCTTATAAAGTAAAAGGAGACATATCTTTCTCGTTTCCAGGTTCATACTTGTATTTTGGGTTTCACTAGAACATGTTTACATTCTTTAAATGTTTGAAATAACTTTATTTTCCTCATACCGTGTGTCTCAATATACCTGTACATACTTTCTGTCTGAAACGCTCCATTTCAGCGTGTTTCAACGGAATTGCATTGCTCTGCAAAAGCTTCGCTCAATGTTTACTTCATGTTAGATTCCTATCAAATGTCATTAACATATACTGCAACTGGAAATAAACATTTAGAAATGTTTAATTCACATTAAAGTGCAAACACAGACATACACAACTTCACGTCCTAACAAACACTGACTGGAAAGCTTAAAGTGGCCCTATTAGGCTTTTCCACTTTTTCCCTCTCCTTAAGTGTGTTATATATATTTTTGTACATGTAAAAGGTCCATAGAGTGTAAAACCGGAAGTCCACGCCTAAAAGGAGTTACCCTCCCCCTCAGAAGCTCCTGAGCTGCTTGAAACGGCGCCATTGAATTCTCTCCTTCACTTTTGTAACTTTATGAGATCACAATGTTACGGAAGTGACTTAAACTCCTTCCGGCTAGTTTGGCCCTCAAACAACAAAAGAGAGAGACGGAGCTGAAGCTCCGGAGGAAGAATTTTATTACATGTGAAACATTGACCAATCCCAACAGAGCGGGCTAGCTGACCAATCAGGGCAGACTTTGCTTTCTGGGGGAAGGAGCAAACACTACAACGGAGCGTTTCAGAGAGGGTGAGAAGAGGTGCTGCAGGACAGCCAGGATGAGAAAAACAAGGCGGATTATGAGCATTAACGCATGTAAACATGTTGTAAGTGTAACTTGAGATAAAAATATGCACCCGGAAAATAGCATAATAGGGCCTGTTTCAGGAAAATTTTAATGGTGGGAGTAATGACTTTCCATGCAGAGACTTAGTCTTACAGCCAGTAAGAAGTGCACAGAGCAATTCTACTTATACTGGACATGTGCAGTTAACTGTAGAGAATGCCTTGAGCTCACACCGACACAATAATATTAATATATTATAATATAATATATAATATAATATTAATAATATTTCATGGGGGGGGGTTCCTGAATTCTTGTTAGCCTGCAAGCTCAGCAAAACAGTGGAAGAGAGTAAAGGAAACCAAATTCGGAGGCCGCAATGGTCAGCGTAGGTGTGTTGTTGTTGAGACAGCTTGAGCATGTTTGTCATGCATGTCACAGAGTGGGCTGCTGTTCAGATAAAACAGGTTTGAGCCAAATTACAGCCGACTTGCTTAATACTCTACATTCAGCAAACAAACTAAGAGTTGCGTTGGTCTGTGTTCTATAATTAGACAAATAATCAAGCCTGTCTCTTTAAGATCAGTTCCAAGGATAATGATGTAATGCCTAAATCAATTTTCAATTCAAGATTTGAACATGTCTAAATATCAAACCGGTCTGATCAGAGTAAACGTTGTACCTGTGTGCGTGAGAGAGACAGAGAAAGAACAGAGAGGAAGTGTGTATAAGAATTATACAGCTGATTTTAATATTGTTGCAGGCGTGACGAGTTGATGGGGGGTGGGTCAATTTCATATGTCATGCTGCATGTCACAGGGCCATCCTCTTATGCTCCACTTCCTTCAGACTCACTGCTCCCCATCTGCTCAAAATACCCCTAACCAGCCACTGCAGCATGACGGATGGAGGGAAAGGACTCAAGGGTAATGAAGATTTTCAAAAAAAAGACTACCAGCCTTATGAGAGCAAACAAGAATCTGAGGCAGATGCTCACCATCTTAGAAAAGGCTGACTAGACAATGATCAGCCTCCCGGAAGTAAAATTCAGCCTGAAAACAGTCAAACTCTAAAGTTCAAGGTGTATCTGTACTGACAGGTTCCTGTCCAGGCTGCATAAAGTATGCCAAGGGTCAAAGGTGATCATTAATCCTGTATCATGTATGAGTAAAGCCATCTGTTCACTAAATCTTTATACAGACAATATGAACCGAACAAGACGACATTAACAGAGTCTTTAAATTATTAAACAAAAAGCATTCAATTTCTAAATATTTCAGAATCCTTGTTTGTCTTGTGCATGCTAAAATATTGGATCAACAGAATATGATAATTAAAATAGCACTTGGCTGAATGCGTTTTGGTTACTTCCTATGATTCAGCTGAAGGGGGTACAAGTAAAAGGTTGTATATAAATAAACACCAGTGAGAAATATTCAGCATGAACTGTCTGTGACTAATGAATATTTGCTGACTAAAATCTCTCTTTTTTTCCCCTGCCCTCTGGTTTAAGTTTTACTTTTTGTAAAATAAATACTTGGCTGAAAGGATGAAGTTGTACAATGGCTGTCAGCATCGTGAACTGCAATATCCAGCGAGGCCCTTCACTCAATGGGCTCCTCTGCCTTCTCAGGTAACATCATGCGGACAGAGAGAGACAGAACCTGTTCTCCGGAGCCCTGGGAATTCAGGGGATGACACCGTATCCTCTGAGCCCGACAAGATAACTGTGGCCTTCAATTGACACCCCTCCGTCTGCAGTACTCGGTGTGTCAATGGCAGGGAAAAGAGTGCTGGATGAACAGCAGCTGTAGAGAGCCGTGATCAGACAGGGCCGCCATGGTGGGAGGAAAGCGTGTGTCTTAACACTGGCGACTGCAGCTGAATGAATCGAAAGCTCGGCTCCCTCGTCTTTCAGAACCCCTCTGTTTGAGGAGGTAACGTTAATGCCAACACTCAGTGATGGAGATTCACACATAAAAACACTTCTTATAGAGGGGAGAGAACTGAAGGACAGATAAAAGGGGATAAGAAAACCAAGCCAAGTTCAGTAACAAAACCAACCAAGGGTCAATTGTTGCCCTAAATGCTAGCTTAGTAATCCACTTCCTATTGACTGAGGCTAAATACTCAGTTATTGCCCTTCAGCTGCCTTAATTGCAGTAAAATGACTGTTCTGTAAGGGGATATTAAGTCAGCCTTATTGTTAACCGACAAAAAAAACGGTATGAACAGTGGACCGGATACTGCTGACGGTGATAACTTAATGATGCAGAGACCGGCAATCTTCCCTAGTGGATCAATAAACACATGCCAAACAGAGAAGCCGTGGCAGGTTTGTGTTGGGTGACACTGTTCTCCATTGTGAAATGTTTCCTGTTAAATGTCAGGGAAAGGCAGATGTTCCAAACCCCCATATGATAGGGACCAGCTGGAAAATAATAGTGTGCAGCCACAGCTGAGGTCCAAACTGTGATATTATGAAGGGCAGAAAAAACACGGCATCTTCTCAAAATGTTCTGTGGAAGCGGATTCTAGAAACATGTTTTTCATTTCCACGGGAAAAAATATCCCACCAACGTCAGTGCAAAGATTATGCCACTATTTTCCGACCCCTGGCAGCATCACGTCACTAAGGGTCTCACTGTGACTTCTGGGGTCAAAGGTGAAAGGGTGGATTGAACTGCTGAGTGCCACACAGTATTAAATAAACCTATGGCATGCCTTTGGTGCATAACAACTTTGCATAAGGTAACCACAGGACACCGTCCATCTGGTGGGCCAATCAGCATCATTTTAAGCTTCAGCTGAATAACGAGTGTCCCTTTCTGTTGCTTGCTATTCTAATGAACTGACGTTAAACTGGGTCGGCCCAGCGAGCACTAAGAGAGCGCACACAGCAGTGTGCACATAGGGCTTGTTAGCCTAACGGGTGAAGGTCATCTAGTCAGCTGAAGCCTTCGGTATATTTACACAATCAAAACCAAACTGGCCACTCTGCCCACAGCTCCCTGTTCAAACGTCATCAGCACATAATAAGTACTCACAGTTAATGTTCGAGGGTTGTGTCAACCCACATTTAACCCTCTGGACAACTTACAATGTATACCATTCAAAGTACCTCAAGCAAAACCATTAATATGCCACGTCATACTCAAAAAGCAGACTAATTAGGCCTTTGATCCGACACACACTCATTTGCATTAGCTCTGGGCTAGCTTACACTGCAGGTGCACTTTATTCTTGCCAGAAAGGAGATGGGGAGAGAGAAAAGACTGATAGGTTTCTTTGGCAGTGCGCTCAGATCAGACACAGAGGACTCTTTAAGAGCTCCGGCAGAGGGATGCCTGGAAGGTGCCAACACATAGTAGGAGAGATGAGGGGGTGGTAGCTAATGTGGAAGCTAATGGATGCAGCATAGATGGTGCTTCCCTTCTTAAATGGGTTTCTACAAACAAAGAAGGACCAACTTAAAGAGACTGCATGAGATTGATCATTTCAAGGACAGAGGGATGTTTTATTTTTTTTATTGGCAATTATCTGGAGTTATGCATGAGGGAGAACCCAGAAGGAACAGTGACGGACACGGTACTTTAACCAGTTCCAAAATCATACTTATCATCGATTCCAGTTTCTACATTTAAATCTTACCCTTTTATAATGAAAGAAATCTACACATTTAGCTGCTTTGCATTTTCAGTCACTAAATACATTTTCCACAATTTTCAATGACCACATTCCCCCCCCATAGTTTTTCAATCTTGTCTTTCAATGTTATACCTTCACTAAAAGAAGTTCAAACACAATACTTAAATGTCTATTCAATTACACCATATTGTATTCTATGTGCTTTCTGTCATGTTTTCTTTGGCCGCAGAGAAGACAAAAAAAAGAAAGAGCTGATTCATGACCAATGGCTGCGTGAGGAAGTTGATATGTGACCAACGTAAAATGCGTTTAATCATAAATCTGTTGAAATCAGCTGAGGAGGTCAAGTGTGTCACATGATTCAATTTAGAGTTACAGTTACAATGGCTAGTAGCAGACTGTATGAGCCTCGTCTAAGGCCTTGATAGCACACAGCTGATTCTGACTGTGTTCCAAGCTGTGCCAGCCTGGAGACGTCGATCATAATTCATCACTCGCTGGGCCAAATTGATGTTCCTTATCAGGGGGTAGATTGGAGCCCGTTCACTTAGTTTTCAGACAAGAGAACCTTCTTCCATGAATTGGTTTAACTTGTTAAACTTTCAGTTTGCAGCATAGCACAATAGTAGACCAACAGCCATAAAAGCCTTTAGTGGGCTCGCCGCTGACAAGGCGCCGCAGAGAGTCAAGGAAAAAATATGAATAACTAGCTTGGCTATGCAGTTTATCATCCTCTCTGAGCAATGCATCCACAGAGAATGATTAACACACTGCCAGGCTAAAGCAATGGAACAAACTAGCATGCAGCTCTATCTGAGTTGACAGAAGCACAGCATGGGCAACATTTCATATAGCCTCAGGTATGGCAGTCCGTAATAAACTAAACCTTATTGAAATTGTCAACAGGCGTGTAATGGCTCTAAAGAACTAATGGGAAGCTCAGGATAAATGTAACAGCAGAGCTTCATTATATTAGATTGTGATTCAGGGTTCAGCACAAATTGCAGCTGTATTAAAACAAATCCAAGAATTGCAATAATTATGAACAGGGCTTTTCCAGCAATCACAACACTTATGGTGCATAATATAATTTCATTACGATGCCACTGTGCCAAACGCTCCATGAATGCCACTCAACTTGCGGTCTGTCTCGCTGTGTAACAGATTGGGGACCATGGGACTACAGAGAGCACAGTGGGAAAGAGTCATGGTAGAACTGGCAAAGCCTGACCTTATCCCAGTCTGAGCTAACACATTAGAGAGTGGCTTATTTCGGCAGCTTAGCACTGAAGAGCTGCTAAACTGGCAACTTTAACTCTTCATCATCAGGTGGCACTAATCTCCTCATCTTTATCAACAACGGGGTTTCATTTGTCTCCCTGTTAAAATGAGTCCGTCTGGACATACCCCTTCTCCAAAACGAAGGCCAGCAAAAAATATCTCAAATTGAAAGTGGAACTCAAAGCATTTGTTTCACTGTACACAGGGATATAAGAATATCTACATTGTTGCCTAATTCACCTTTCCTTCCAGCAACTCAACATATGTGCAAGAAACTCGTCCTACAAGTTACATTACATTACATTACATTACAGTCATTTAGCAGACGCTTTTATCCAAAGCGACTTACACTGCCGAAGCTCCTCTGAATGGAGAACTACCTTGCTCTCCACTACGCCACAGCCGCCTCCAAGTTATTCTTATGTTTGATTATTAAGGGGAAAATTGTTTGCTATAGTTAAATCTTGTGCTTCATGTCTGTTTATTTACAATGCTAATATGAAAATGCAAACTGGTGAAAAGAAAGGGTGGCCTGGAGCATTTTATTCATTGGTAGCATAAGACAAAACATCAGCCATAAATAATGTAATAGCAAAAGGGTAAAAAAAAGTAAAACAAAAATAACTATATCAATAAATTAACCACCAAGAATATTTACTTATAACTTAAAATGAAAAGTAAATGTTGAAGGAACAGCTCATTTTATTGGTTGTGGTGATTGCCATTAAACTTTAGCAGTTCCATCACTTTTTTACATGACAAATGAAATTACCAGGGGGCTCGCAGAATGGAATACATTAAATAAAAGATAGAGGAGCTGCCTTGAAAACAAACGTGTATATGTAGATATTTTCTATCGACCTAAAATATGCCCTCTGACAACTCTGTGTAGCAATCTGCTTGTATTGTAAGCCAAGGCTAAGTGTTTATTTCCTTTTGGCTTTGAACCTGAAAATCCATAGCAGATTAGTGGGAGCTTGGACATTCAGAAAGGCAACATGAAACATAAATCCACTTTGAGATCCTATCTTCATAACAAGTCGCATCCCAGTAAACTGCAGCTCTTGGGTTTAGGTTTGGCTATTCTCAAAGCGTGACAGGTACACAGTGGAACTAGACAAACTGGTTTTTCGTGTGCAGTGTAAAATTGCGCACAACAAGAGCACTGGCGTCTTCCTATCTCTAGCTCCCAAGCAGGCCAACAGAGGAGATAAAATAAAGCCTTTCATTCATAACCATGTGATTTATATCACATCTGAAAAGTGTTTTAAGGAAGCCATGAACAGTCATACCACAGACCCAAAAACAGAAACCTCTCAAAAGCTTTCTGTGCAATTTAGAAGGACTAAAAACCTCCTAGAGGTTGACGAAATGTTTTTAGAAGTCATGTGTTACGACATGCAGCCTAATAAAATATAAACGTATAACCAGTTAGCTCTGATCCCCCTCTATGAATAGTGGTTTCCCTGGAAAGAAATGAAATACTAGGTAAAAGGTCTTCCAAGTATTAAGCAGAAAAAGTCTTGAAATAGTTAATGATTACTCTTTATATACAAGTGCAAATGAGGAAGGACACAAGATATTGAAATAGACTCAAGTATTTATGTCATGCAAGCTCCAGACCATAACAGAGTCTGCTCTTTGATGGAGACTGATAAGAAATGACTTAGCTTGCCTTTTGGTGCTTTAAAAAGAATACCAAAGCAAACCATAATTCAAACCCGTGACATCACTGCAGAGGTTGTTAACTAACAAGACCTGATAATGATTTGACACATAGCCTTTGTGGACCGCAGCATCCACTACGCCATTGAGATCCAAGCAGACACTATGAGGTTTTGGTGAGCCAGCAACCGTGTTATATTATTGTTTTATCATAGTTTGCTATTTTAAAACTCCTGGGAATGCGGCACAGGAGTTTATTTAGAGGCCACCCAATTTGGGCTTTTTAAAAGGCTGATAAAACAACAAGAGTGTGGAGCTTAAAGACGATTAAGAGCCGAAAGTGTCTCGTTATATATTCCGGTGGTAACTTTTGAGAGGAAAAATGATCTGAAAACGAGTCCGATATGAGACGAAATACCGCTCGTCAGCTTGCTGTAAAATCAGCTGTTCCTACAACAGCAACATTTTCTCAACCTATTGAGAGCAAATGCTCTGAAGGTTTTTTTCATGGAGTATTACATAAATACTGTTTGAGATAAAAAAAAAAGAATGATCTAAAAAAATCTAAATAATAAATATCTAAAACGTAATTTTAAGTCTGTTGTGCATTTACTTTGTTACTTATGAATGCTGACAAAATTAACATGGTTTCATCTTTGTTAAAATGATGACGAGGTACTAATATTTTACTTTCGGAAGTGGGACAGAGGACAGAACTTGGACTCTTTTTTTTTTTCACCAGCACTGGTTCTAATGTAATGTGATGAGTTTTATTTTTTTATTTCAACCAATTTACAGCCCATCAAAAAAAACACAATAAGGCAGCTTGTTTTTAATTGAGATGCGGACAAACCCAGATTCTCCATCTCAAGTAGAGCTTGCCTGATATTGGCAGTCAGATATTACCAGTTTATAATGGTGAATTTGGTCACGGACATTTCACTGCAACATTAAGCCCAATCAAGTCATCTGTATTTAGTTCTTTAAAAAAAGTGCACTCCAAATAAAATAGTTATAACTGCTGATTTTGTGGATCATTCCTTATTTCTTCTTTCAAATCTTCTTCTCAACCAGCTCTGTAGATCTCATGCCAAGGGCAAGAGCTAAGATGTCAAATGCCAAGACCATAATGACAGAAGCTGTTACCGTAATAGGCAACACCACACATAGGCCTGTTTATGGCCCTCTAGTATTGCCTAACCTCAATAGCATACACTCTTGCCTTAAAGACTATTAACAGTGTCATTAACAAATGCCGAAATGATAATGTCTTTACCCTCTACTTGTGAAAGTAGGTTTCATACTGCTTCAAATGCTGTATTTTTATCTTGGCCAATGGTGTAATTGAAAACATTTTGACAGATTTTATTTTCAGTCTATTTGTGCTAATCAGGGTCGTCAGCAGCTTCAACTTCTGTGTGTGAAAGGCTGAAAGGAAATAAGAGAAAAAGCCTCAACATCCTAAAAAGTTTTCACCCTAAAGCCCATTTGTGATAGCTCACTCTGGTGGTTTTAACACTTGACGAAAAAAGAAAAAAAACCTCAAGAGTCAACATCATGTCTACACAGTGCGTAATAAAAGATTAAAAGATGATAAGAGGCTGACGTTATTCACACGTCTAACCGGAGTGTTTTACAAAAAGGGGTGAATCAGAAGTCGAGTGATCTCAGCCTTTACTTCAGCCACACAGAGGACCTTGTTTGAGAGCCCTTCCAGTGTTGTGCACATTGTTTCCTCTGGTGCTTCACCTTGCGATTTCCTCTTACACCAGCAGCGCTTTCAGTTGACCAAGGCCTCAGCAACACTTGGAGCATGCACATTGAGAAACGTAAGGTGTAATGACACTACATTTCATTTATTCTAAAGATGAGTACAGATCTTCCTTTAAAAAAAAAAAAAAAAAAAAAAGAAAAAAAAAAAAAAAAAAGCATTAACTTTGGCCACAAACTCACACACCTACTCTTAGAAACAAACACAGCTGACTGTTGTCACTAACAACACCTGCACACATTCACTGTTGTTCCCATGCAGTTCACCAACAGGTCCAGGCTGAGCTTGTTTACAGCAGTTGAAGAGAACAAAAGGAAACAAACAAAAGCTCTTTGAGATGTAGCTGTATTCAGTTGATTAGGTGGTGTAGTAATTTATCCTTCAACCATAGGGCCGATGCTCAACAGATTGATACGTGTTTTCCTGATTGTTCTAACTGTTCTATTTTTTTGCATTTACCCACTTAGTCATTATATTCACAATACTGATGATTATTTATCAAAAATCTCATTGTGTAACTCCAGCAGCACTGACTGGTCTTTGACCTCCCCACGGAGGGAGCAAGTGAAAAATCGCCTCCAGGAATCAATAGGTATTCCCCCAGACCAACGTTTTTCCTTTTAGTTTGTACAATCAAATTAGTGAAAGATGTCTGACATCTCTATTTCAGGCATTGGGCCAATTATATGCAAGAAACAAATGCAAAACGACTTGGGACCGTGCTAGAGAACGACTTTGAGCAGGAAATAGTCGTTTGTGCCTCCATTGAGAGAAGCAGTGAATGATCAGGTGGTTTACTGGGCTCCTGTAATTAACAACCTCGGCCAAATCCAGCCAGGCATGAACAGCAAATTAACATGCAGCCGCTTTCACACTCTATCCCACAGGTCTGCTCAGTGAGTGAGCAGAAAACCAATACAGTGCCACTCTGAAAATAGCCCAGACCACAGATTGTACTTTCAACTCCAATACCACCGATACTATGACTGGTTTCAACAAGCTGGTTTAACAGACCTCTGGTCCTGGAACTACACAGAAAATACTTGACTAAAATATCATACAGCATAACAGAAAACAAATCGTGAGGCATCTACGACACGGTAAACAAGTTGCCAATAATTCAACTTGTTTACAAATATTGGTAGGACACTTAAATTTTGAATTTCCGAGCGCCCTTGACAATTTAAGATGACATTTAAAGCAAATTCTCTGCCATTTCAGGTTATGATAGTCTTGATTAATGTCAATGAAATACACTATAGCTGTATACATTTAACAAACATATGAGGGAATCAAGTCAGATTTGTTTTCATCCAGGGCAAATGTTATTCTTGCAAATCTATTGACTGAGTAGGATTAAAAAAAAACTAAAAAAACTAAAAACACTGTCAGCAATTAAATGAGGCCAGCTACATTTCCTCAAGTCCCTGTCCTATCCTCACAGCACCCCATTTCTCATCACTGCTTCCTGTCCACACAGGAAGCAGCAGCACCAGGAGGAAGTCTTTCCTTAGCTGAAAGCGCAGTGAATTCAGCGAGGTTAGGAGGACATCAACGTGCAGGCCCTTCTATCAGCTGCTGGACAAACAGACCGGCCTTATCTCTAACTGCACATGAGCCAAAGAAAAACAGAGAACGGGTAGAGCTCGGTATTGACCTCCACTTTGGTCGCACTAGTCTTGACATTGAAGGTGTGCTACGATAGCAGAAAGATCTAGGCTCGCCGTGTTAACAGCTTTGTTCGAGCAAACTGAAAAGTGTAGAGCTGATACTGTCTGTCACAGCTGTGCCACTGTGCAAGAAATCAATAAAACGGCACACATGCCACTATGACCCATGCATGCATCAGTCAACAAATAGTTCAAACCCTAAACATCTAAAAGATACCAAAGGTGATTCCTTCTTTCCAATAACTTCCACTGCTACTGCAGACATAGCTTCACTGTCAAGCTTTGCCTTAAAGTGCATAATTGCACATCAAGTGTAATATTACTGTGGTTCACAGTTCTCATGCCTTTATTTTACTTTGAATATTTTGGTATAAATATCACAATAGATAATATGCATTAAAACTCAGTTTTTCATTCCAACATTTATTTTTTTATTACCTGTGGACATTTATTTAGATGATACATTTGTTCATTAATATAAGTGCACTGCAGACAGAGTGCAGATCTACTTGAACATATAGACAATGGAGTGCTAAATAAAAGGTCATTAAAGTTCAGCAATGTTGTGCCTCATTTGTTATTATAATTAAGTTGCCATTATCAGATGCAAAAAAACAACAACAACAACAACAACAACAACAACAACAACAATATATCTGCATTATACATCGGCCACTAGCCATCAGCCTCCCAGCTCTCCAAATATCATAATCAGCTATTGACAAAAGCCATATTGGTCAACCTCTAGCATAAATATGATGAATCAATCAGACTGGATATATAACTGCATTACAATCCTTACGAGATACAAACTCTTCTGGTTCAGAGCAATACTTGAGCATAAGTGACCTACTTTGAAATTCTGGAGGGAAAGCACATTGTACAGTATATTGCACGTATAATGAACCCATTGCAGTTTTCCTCCATATCTCACAATTCCCTGCTGACAACTTTCTGCCTTTCCACACTCTCCCAAAGTACCTACTGACCCCGTTTTATCTATGAATAACAAACATATGCTCTAGTCCTCGGCACTATGAAGGTTATCTGGGATGGAACAGAACAAGTCTACTCAGGTGGGATGCGCTGAGATACAGTACCAGTCAAAAGTTTGGACACACCTTCTCATTCAATGTTTTTTCTTTATTTTTATTTTTTTTCTACAATATTGAAGACATCCAAACTATGAAGGAACACATATGGAATGATGTGGTAAACAAACAAATGCCAACAAACCAGAATATGTTTTATATTTTAGATTCTTCAAAGTAGTTGAATGAGAAGGTGTGTCCAAACTTGTCACTGGTACTGTATGTACACATGCATACCTACAACACAGCTAAAGTCATACTACAGAGTCGTTCCTGAGTCATGTGGATTCAGATCAGCAAAACAGAATGCACATAAATGATTTAACCTGTATGTCATCTGCCGTCTTCTTACATTGTGCAAAGGGGACTCCACATTCAGACTCACAGGGGGACAATGTAATCCACCGTAAGACTCTTTAAGATGGATCAATGAATGACACCATGAATGTGGGTTGGAAATAGGTTCTATTATGTGTGACACAAAACTCTGATGCAGGCTACAGCAGGGAAAGTAATGTCTCTTTAGGATATTATTAGTATTATTATATTCCTTTATTGATCCCCATGGGGGAAATTCGGGTGTTGCAGCAGCTCAACTACATAGAAACAGATAATAAATAAAACATATTATACAATAAAAATACAATTAAATAAAAAATAAATAAAAACAATGAATAAAAATAGTAGAAGAAATGTATAAACTGGGACAGCAGCCCCACTACAGTGTTGTGCCTGTCATAAATACAGCACTTCCTTGTCCAATGAAAGAAACAAAAGGAGATCACCAATTTAGTGTCTTTATGTTTACATTTCTGGTTAATTCTCCACATTAAACATCCATAATACAGAGTGACCTGGCAGCAGATCAACCAGCTACAGCTATAGAGGACAGATATAGTCTCATTTATCAACAATAATACAGAAGGAGCCCTGTGTGTGGGGGGCAGAGGCAGGATGACAACAGAGGCTGTGGTGGAGCACCGGCTAGCACCGGCTAGCTAGTTAGCCACAAGGGGGGCTAGCTCACACTAGCTAGCACACATGCCTGATGTTACCACGCGAATCAAATCAATGAACACGTGTGGGTGAGTGGCAACACGTCCCATCTCGAAGGTGTTTTTTTTATGTTTTAAGTGCGTACGTATGTGTAACCTGTCAGCCCCAAAAGCGTGCACGAGTCCGCGCAGTGACAGCCAGCTAACCTGCAGCCCTTGTTTGAGGCTAGCTGTCGTTAGCTTCCGCCAGCTAGCCCCGCAGCAGCAGAGAGCCCGGTGACGTCACACTCACCCAGCAGGGACCGGAGGTGCTTGAGCCGGGTCAGCACGTCCTTCTTTGGGTCCAGAACTTTCTGTGTAGATTTCTTGACGTCTCCATGACCCCTTCGAGTGAACATACCGCTGGTGCGATGCGACCGTGGACGCTGAAATCACCTGTGTCTCACCATACACCGATACACCGAGCCTCCAGTGCGACCGTCCCCGTCCTCACCGCCTCTCTATGCCTGCTCGGTCAACATCGGGCCGATGGGTGGGCGGAGTCCTGGGGCTGTAAACACGGAAGCAGCCTGGCGGGGGCGTGGTCAGAGGAGAGCAGGGGAACGCCCCCTTGTTTATGAGCCTCCACCTTGCACTTCCAAGGGGTTTGTTTTCATGTATATATATATATACAGTACCAGTCAAAAGTTTGGACACACCTTCTCATTCAATGGTTTTTCTTTATTTTAATTAGAATTTTTTTCTACATTGTAGATTAATATTGAAGAAACAAAAGATTATTGTGTGTAAAGTGTTTTTTGAGTCAATTTATTATGAATTTATTGGGGAATATGTAGCACAGAAGTACACGATCACCTGGCTTGTTATTAAGGTCCCTAAAGTGGGCTATGTTTTATTTTCTAATTTTGTGTCTGAAGGGATTACATACAGTACCAGTGAAAAGTTTGGACACACCTTCTCATTCAATGGTTTTTATTTATTTTTTCTACATTGTAGATTAATATTGAAGACATCCAAACTATGAAGGAACACATATGGAATGATGTGGTAAACAAACAAATGCTCAACAAACCAGAATATGTTTTATATTTTAGATTCTTCAAAGTAGTTGAATGAGAAGGTGTGTCCAAACTTTTCACTGGTACTGTATGTGTTCCTTCATAGTTTGGATGTCTTCAATATTAATCTACAATGTAGAAAAAAATTAAAAAAGAAAGAAAGAAAAACCATTGAATGAGAAGGTGTGTTCAAACTGTTGACTGGTACTGTATTTGTAGTTTGACACCAAGCTATAATAATAATAATAATAATAATAATAATAATAATAATAATAATAATAATAATAATGGATTTTATTTATATAGCACACTTTAAAATACAATGAAATCTCAAGGTGCTGTACAGGGTCAAACAATCACAATAATCAAATATAATAATACAAATAAAAAATAAAATAAATGAATTAATTTAATCATAATAAAATCTAAGAATATATATTAAAACTGAACAACTACCCAAGAAACGCAATCTAAACTACACAAAGCCAAGACCTTAGGGGAAGGCAGAGAGGAACAGGTGAGTTTTAAGATTTGATTTCAAAGCGGTGAGGGAGTCTAAGGCCCTGATCTTCTCCAGGAGCTTATTCCATAGGCGTGGCCCCAGCGAAGAGAAGGAACGATCTCCCATGGTGGCCAGCTTTGTCCGGGGAACCGCAAGGATGTTGGAGTTGCCTGACCTAAGTGTCTTGGATGTGGATTGAGGGGTGAGGAGGTCCAGGAGGTAGGTTGGACCGGTACAGTTTATGGCCTTGAATACTAGGAGAAGTACTTTGAAAATGATGCGTTGTTTTATTGGAAGCCAGTAAAACAACGCATCATTGTATAGTGTAACAGTAAGCTCTTACACTATACAGAGAGGGGTTTCATCACTTGCGAATTCCCAAACTATAAACTTCATACAGTCCCTGACAAAAGTCTTGTCGCTTGGGTACAAGTTGACCTTAAGTGCCCCTCAAATATATTTGTAATCAATTTTTTTTTTTTACAAGAAATGGCTAATTTCAATCCCAACAGCTTTTGAAATAATGTTTTGGTGCCAAACGAAACTGCTGAAAAGCATTCTAACGTTCACAGCTTGGTAAAGCCCACTGAGTCAGTTTTTGCAAAGACAAAAGTCTTGTCGCCTTGTCATATGATGCACCCAATCCTAGATTACAGCCTCACCTGTGATCAATAATTGATCAATCAATTAGTGGGTGTGTATAAAAAGAACCCCAGCACACCAGACCTTCGCATCAACTGCAACTTGACCTCTGACAACATGCCTAAGATTCACCCTGAGACCAAAGCGTTGATTATCAAGAGGCTGAAGACCAGATCCACTGCTGAGGTGGCTGACACCTTCAATGTGTCTCAGCGTCAAGTACAAAGAATAAGAAAAAGATTTGAAGAGACTGGAGATGTTTTTGACAAGCCCAGGTCCGGCAGACCCCGCAAGACAACTGCTCGGGAGGACCGTTTGTTGGCTCGAAAATCCAAGGCCAGCCCCTTTTCCACTGCAGCAGAGCTCCACCAGGCCTGGTCACCTCAAGTCCCCGTGTCAACCAGGACAGTTTGTAGAATTCTGTCTCGAAATGGCCTCCATGGTCGAATCAGTGCCCAGAAACCAGCACTAAACAAAAGGCAATTAAAAAAAACGTGTGGCATTTGCCAAGGCCCATAGCCTGCTAAAAGGATGGACGTTGGAAAAGTGGCAGAAGGTGGATTTCTCAGATGAATCTTCGGTTGAATTACATCACAGCCGCCGCAAATATTGCAGGAGACCTACTGGAGCCCGCATGGATCCGAGATTCACCCAGAAAACAGTTAAGTTTGGTGGCGGAAAAATCATGGTCTCGGGTTACATCCAGTATGGGGGTGTGCGAGAGATTTGCAGGGTGGAAGGCAATATCAATAGCCTAAAATATCAAGAAGTATTAGCTACCTCTTACATTCCCAACCATACAAGGGGTCAGATTTTGCAGCAGGATGGTGCTCCATCGCATACTTCCATCTCTACATCAAAGTTCCTCAAGGCGAAGAAGATCAAGGTGCTCCAGGACTGGCCAGCCCAGTCACCAGACATGAACATCATTGAGCATGTCTGGGGTAGAATGAAAGAGGAAGCATGGAAGACGAAACCAAAGAATCTTGATGAACTCTGGGAGGCATGTAAGACTGCTTTCTTTGCTATTCCTGATGACTTCATCAATAAATTGTATGAATCATTGTCGAACCGCATGGATGCAGTCCTTCAAGCTCATGGAAGTCATACAAGATATTAAATATGGATCTCACAGCACCACTACTTAATTCACTGATGTTATGCAACATATTTTTGTATTTGAAGTAAATTATTTGTTCAATTTTCACATTACTCTCTGTAGGCGACAAAACTTTTGTCTTGCCAAAATCTGACCTTTCTGTGTTCATTAAATGATCAATCTTTCTTCAGTGAAGCAAATTTATTTTAGTATATTAAACATAATTTGGGAGGGTTTTAGCTTTCATATGAGCCATTTCTAAAACCAATGGATAAATTAAAAGTCAGGTTATAAGCTGTTGTTTCTACAAAATGGATAAGTGACAAGACTTTTGTCAGGGACTGTAGAAAATGGGAACTACAAGCTTGAGTGCGATGTCTTGCAATGAACTTTAGTTTCAAGGCTGTCACCCATATCCAGTCCAAAACAACACATTCCACTTTATGTCACACAATTGTCTGATAATAGGAGAATGGTTGTGAATTAGCTCCCAAGCGCCCTCTGGTGTTTGAAGTAGGCAAACACAATTCACCTGATATAAATGCATGGGAATGAAAAGGAGAGCAGGACGAGCTTTATTGTAAATAGACAACATGTTTTAGGCCATGGCTTGTATGTTTCGGATCACTCTGCAACCCAAAAATATTTACATTATTGATTTATCTGCACATCATTTTCTCGATAGTGTTATGATGTATAAAATGTCGTTACGGTCAAAAACCCAAAGATCTTCAGTTTGATATCACAGTAGAAAACAAGCAAATATTCTCATTCGAGCAGCCTTTTTGGGGCATTTTTGCAACAAAAAAAAACATGACTCAACAGTAAATTAATAATTAAAGTTGTTTAAATAATATTAGTTACTTTCTGTCTATTCACTAATCGATTAATCTACTATTCATTAACACTCGATACTAGTCTTTCTCAGCTTCTCAAGAGCTTCAACAAAAAGTAAAATGAAACCAAATGATAATGCATTTTATAACACACTTGTGTTTTGTAGGCTATATTTAAATATATGCAGTGCAGCATGGATACATTTGATATGCTTGTCTGATATTTAGAGGAAACTTGATAACCGCAATGGAGTGGTTTCAATGTTTGTCATGTATACATTATCCTTACAAATACAATGTCTGCACTTTTATTCGTAGACAAGACAGTTTTCACTGCAGACATTTGGACTAGCCATGTGTGATAAGCACAGACGTAATCAATAACATTAACAATGACTACATTCCATTTGAGTGTTTCAGTTCCAGGGCTTTGGTAGTGTGCATGTTGGCTCTAAATGGGACAGAATCACCATTAATGGTATTGATGCACCTGTGCATTTCCTGCTATGAGTAAATAGAATAAATAGGGCTTATGTGTCTGCTGTAAAAAAAAATAAAAAATAAAAAAAGGTCTATTAAATGAAGGTAAATATGTTCTATGTGAAACAATATTCTGTAGTATGAGTGTAAAATGGTCGGTTTGTTCATGTAGTTTCTCATGCTGTATAAAAGCACATCAATGCCTATCAAATCTTACTGTAGTTAACTCAGAACCCTGGTCACGTTATAGTCAAAGCCTGTATTAAAAATACTCCTTCTACTAATATCCATAATGAATGCACCCGTTGTTACAACGCAGTTAAGAGTGAACTAAGGAACCTAACTTCCAGATCAAAGACACTTGTATTTTTGATATTCACACTCCTCTACAGTGACACTTTCACAGAGAAAAAAGGTAGAACAGCTTCACTGCTCACTCAAGCCGCTGCCACTTGACACATTAAACTAGAGGTTTTGATGAATTAATATGAATACAAGGGATTTTTTTTTTTAATAGCAGAGCTCTCCTGCAGTTAAAGTGAACTTAGGGTTATGCTAAATTGAACAGAGTTCAGTGTGCTCGCGTCTTTAATGGATTTTCAAAAATAATTTGTTCTACACGGTTGTGCAAACAGCAAATTCCATCTTGTAAATGAAAAAAAAAAACAAGTGTTTACGTTCTGAGATGAATCTTAAGTTTGAAGAAATTGGATGCATCCGTTAATCAACCCCAACAAACTGACATTCCGTGCAATCTCACACTTTCGCTTGTCTGAACCTATCTCTCTTATTTTGGAGGCAATTAATTTTGAGGCTAAGCTGGGAGAATTACTTTATTCACACATTTTAGACACATCTCATTGAAGACAGGGCTTAGCCTGTAGAGTTCAACTTTGTGACTGGGAAATCTTTTCAGACCTAAAGTCTACTTATAAAAAAGAAATATACATAGCATCATAACTGTGCCATTGTTCCCCCTATCACATATCACATTATTTTTTATATTATATTTTCAGACTTAGTATTATACGATAAAGTCCACTATTATAAAAATATATTATCCTCTATTTATTAAACTCACAAAAAGCTCAAGGGAGAGTCAAGTGAGATTTTGGGATGACCAAATTTACCAGGAGATGGCGCCGAAACCATCGGTGATTTATTCTACACATCTCATTGAGTATATATAGTTTCATGAATAAAAAGTGCATATGTGTATATCCTGCAAATATAGGTGTAGAAATAGGTGTAAAATCATTTATACAGCAAGAAAGGGAGGAACTTTCATCAAAGAAAATGTGAGAGAAGTCTTACAAAAGGAGTAGGTTTTGTTAGAATAACTCAACACTAAAAAGAAAAAAGAAAAGCATTGACCACAATGTCAGTGTTAAGTAGTCGACTGTGAGGGATCTTATACTCTCCAGAAAGAAGACAAGACTGTATTTTATTTAATCTACCACCCCCACATATTGAGCCCACGCAATGTTGCGAGAGTGTTTGTCTCTCTTTTTCAAGGTTCTGCACAATGGATGTCTTGAATGATAGGAGAGGGAACAGAGGGTAGTGAGAGCGGAGGCCAAAGAGGAGGAGTAAAAAAAGAGGAGTAAAATCAGCCTTTGCCCTGCAGTTTGGTATGACACTCATTATCTGAAGTGGGCCATTCTGAGGAAGGAGGAGGTTGCCTGTCACAACAGATGTTGATTACACAAAACAGGGTAGTTTGGAAGGATGCGTGAATAAAACACAAGCTCACACACACACACACACACACACACACACACACACACACACACACACACACACACACACACACACACACACACACACACACACACACACACACAAACAGGGTTATTGTTGGTGCTTTGTCACCAGTCTTAATTGATTGTAATCACCATTCCTTCTTGGCAAACCTCCCCTGTTCTTGAAGTGCAGGTTATTGCTCATTATCTAAGATGGCATGGACCTATGATAATCTATCAACAATAACAATGGGACTGGATGTTTTTCTTACTTCTCTCATCCCGCACCTGGTACGTATTTTCGGGTCCAGCTCATTTCTAAAATGACTTACCATATAGACTGAGACAATTTAACTTGATAGTCTGCCGTAGAGCCCTGCACTGCTTTTGTAGAAAATTAGTTCAGTGCCGAATTAGACAATTACGGAGCCAACTGTGACATTATTTTTGAATGAGATCATTTATTTCAAAATGGGATTTCCAGAGTATAAACCAGCATAATTTATTATTTTTCATACAGGCCTAGAATTGCCAATTGCCGGGGCCTGGCAATGCAATGAAAGCCCCATCATGACCAAATGGTGGCACTGCAGCCTCACAAATGTAGTACCGACTTGTGATGGCCAGGCTGTCGGACTGATTCCAATCCAAGGTTTGAAAAGCACTTGTCTGCTCTAAATTGTTCTTATAAAGAGCTTGGAAATACTTGACTTTTCTCCTTATGTGGTTATGGATTTCCTTTTTGTACAATTAAGTGCCATTAAAAGCTAATATATCCTGTTAAACCACATTAAGGTGTTGGGGTGGACAGTGGCGCGGTTATCCAGTCGCATATTGTGAATAGGAGCCCACTCTCTGAGCATTTTTTGAAATCTATATTGGGCCATTCAGAAACTTCAGGATGAAAAGGATCAAAAGGGAAATGTCCACAGGGCTGCTGATTTTTTTTAGATGGTGAGACCACCCACAGCTGCTTGACATAGATGAGCTACGGGAAATGAAATGATGAAACAAAACCAAATCTGGTTTTGAGTCAGCCGCATGCTCACAGGCGTATAGTGTCTAATATGAAGCGCTTTTCAAATTATTTTTTTGTATTAACCCTCAGAAGAGTTATCATCAAAATATATATTGATCAAATTAAAATGAATAAATTTCATTCATTAAATATATTTTTTGGCCCACCGTTATAATTTGGTATACACATTTTTGAATCGAATCTGTGATGCCATTTCTTAACAGACGGTTCTACATATAAGGCACAAACAAGAGCCTGTAATTTGAGATTACAGCTCCCACCAGGGGTCGTCATGGCGCCCTTAACCGCCAAGGTTATCTCACAATTAACAAGTTCAAAGCACAGTATTGAGAATGGCAGAGCCTCTTCCTTTTATTCAGAAACGCTAAAAATGAGTCCGTCTTTCTCAACAACAAACTGAGGAAACATCTTTTGTTCCTGCGTTGAATACTCGACGTCTTCTTTTTTTCAAACACTACAAATGTGAAGCTCTGCACATGGATATAAGCAATTTCCAAATCTAGTGTTTGTAATGCACACTGTAGTTTGTAGCACATCTCCATAGAGGTTAATGAGGGGGCACTCTGAAGTAATTAAAACAAGAGCATTATAAGGCAGCAGTTTCACATAAGGCACTCATGGCAGCATAACCCATACTTAATTAAAACTCTTTGCTGACAGCATTCTGTATCTTCCCAGGTAATCTGCTGTGAAATTAATAAGGAGGGAGAATTAAATGACTAATGTTGGCAAAGAAAGGCTATTTTCTTTTCCCCCTGCAGTATGCATGACAGGGGTCTCTATCTGCAATGTGTGATCCTTATTGTGCTGAAAACTACTTCTTCAGGTTCTCACCGTAATCTGATTCCAATTTCACTTACGGCGTGACACCGTAGCGACCAGCCAGGGGGACGTTTAATTGAAATGTCCGTGCTTTTTAATTGGATTCTGTTAAGATGTGAAATTACCTCCTGAATTATAGTCTTGTGCCTTTAAATGCTGATACAGAATGGTTTCCAGCGGTGATCAGTTAAGGCGCTGAAATAATGCCTCCATTCAGCGGCGTGTCACTGTGCGGAGGCAAAAGAACATTCTCTGATTTGGAGACAAACTGTTCAACCTGGAGCCTTGCATTTCAAAGATAGAAATTCATCTATTGAATTTGAAATGAATTGTTTTTTTGTTTTTTTTTAACTAGGCAGTGCTTGAGAGACAATTCAATACTTAAGCATGCTCCCAACGTAGCAGACGTGTGGGGTCTAGGTTCTATAAACTTTTTCTGGTCAGATTTCTTTATCATCTACCAATATTTTTGCAGTCATGATATACATTGCTCTTTGTCATGATACTGTCTTTTGTCCAACTGATTCCCATTACCAATCACACAGTGGCTGCAAGATATCCATTGCAAGCCAAGTGAACCAGGCATTCATGATATCATCGTTGAGCTGAAGGTGTTAGCAGCTGACATGTTCAGGTGATGTGTGGGTGGTAGGCAGCAAAGCTTCCCTCACCTCCTTGAGGGTTAGCGCTCTTCCGCCCTCCTGCATTGAGATTTGTGATTTTTCCCATTCTAGGACCCGTGTCACCCTGCTGTGGCTGCGCAAAAACATCCCTGCCTCCTCCACCTACATCCATGACCCCCTCTGATAAGCTTGGAGTTCATCCCTTTCACTGATTAGTTTGCTGGCAGATTGAATGCCCATGTCTACGGCCCTGTGTCACCCCGGCTGGCTCTACCTGTGTGTGGTTGGATCAGCAGGTGGCTGGCACACCATCCAGCGTGATACTGAAACCATTATTTATACATAACGGTTCTCTGTGCGCTCAGCAAAGCCATGTTTCCCACCCTGGGAATTAACAGCCTTGGTTATTTTAAAATTTCCCCCCCCAAAAAATACCAGATCGTGTCTCGATTTATGCCAGAGATGCACCGTTTTTGAATAACTTGCAAAAATGCTCTGTGCGATTCTAGGATTCATATTCTGTGCAAGTGAGGATCCTGAAAATGGGAGGTCATTAGTAACTTGTCTTTCCAAACCCCCTCTCTTCTGTGTGCGTATGTGTGTGTGTGTGTGTGTGTGTGTGTGTGTGTGTGTGTGTGTGTGTGTGTGTGTGTGTGTGTGTGTGTGTGTGTGTGTGTGTGTGTGGTTTGCGGTTTGCGTGAATTCACATGCGTTTGTTTGTTTTCCGCGCTGGCCCAAGTCGGAGCCACAGGAGTGTGAAATAACAAGCACAAGAGGGATTTCACGCCTTTACAGAGCTGAAAAGGTATGTTTTTGTCAGACAACTCAGTCCATTTCCATCCCCGACAAACTTTGTTTACTTCCCACTAGTCACTGCCTACCTATTTCCAAAAAAAACCCACAACATACAATTAAAGGGCAACATTATATATGGGTTCCCACGGGTATAGTATGTCCAAGTTTGCTAATGCTACACCTTTGGCCTGTTTTATCGCTGTTATCAGCGGCACACGGAGCATCATTACAAAAAGACAAACAGCCCAGTTTCTTTTTGGGGGGCAGACGCGCTGACAGAAAATCAATGCCCGGTTTCCCATGAGCACCTAATTAGCTGCACACTTGTGCACTGTTGAAACACGGGCCGGATCTCTTTGTCTGCCGAGTCGATCGTGTGAAATGCATGAGAGACACCTTCAGAGCTGATAAAGTGTTAGAGAGGTGAGGAGTAAACACGTAAGTGACACTTATGGTCTAGCACGTCTCCCACCCACCATATGCTTTGGCAAGACTTGATTTGAGCTTCATCGTCCATGCTACCGAAGCTTTTCACACCAAGGGCAATATATGTTCATCTAGGAAACCTTCTTATCTCACAAATACCTCCGATGAGGTTTGTAAAAATTGGCTATAGCACAGGGTCAGGAAACAAGTGCTGGGTATAGAATGAAAATAGAAAGTTGAGTGCCGTGCAGGAGAGCGTTTTTCTGCATAGCTCTGACTCAATTGGTCTCTCACAGGAAATTCTAAACATTCAATAAAGCAATGGAAGAGGTAGGCAAAAAAAAAAAAAAAAAAAAAAATCTAAAACGGTCCAAACCTATTCTATAACCTGTTGGAGTGACACTTGCGAATTTCCACTATGGACAAGGTGGCAGTACAAACCCAGATAGACGAAAGGGAATAAAAGGGCCTTCTCATGACAAACTTTCTGGAAATGTCAGCCTTTCATGCTTTTGAGAAGACCTATTTCATATCTATTACAGCAGGCATTCTGTGTCCGATATTTCAGATTTCTGTCCTCCCCGCACTGCAAATCCTCTGCCAATCTTCCGTCCTTAAGAATCTCTGCCAGCCCCCGATGCATTATTCCCCCTACATCCTCTCTCCCCCCTTTTGATGTGACAGAACAAACCGCGACCTATTAGGATTAAGGCTTTGAAAAGATCTTTGAAGCCGCTCAAGGTTCCTTTAAACTGGGGAATGACAATATGAGCTGTGTGGCAGCAGATGCTGAATGGAGTGATTGCTAGTCCTCCTCAGCGAGGTCTGCTGTCACACAACACACAGACGCACAAACACTCACACATGCGCGTGCATCCGTCAGGGTGCGCACACACAAACAACAAACAACTCGCAGCATCCACCCTTTACCCAAAGCACTGCAGTTGTCTCTTGCAGCACATGTATTGTACTCACAAATGCAGATTTTGGTTCAGCACTTTCCTTTTTTTCTTTTTTTCTTGTTGTTGCAGTGTTTAGCTGTGAGTTGTCAGAGCCCAGTTTGGCACCGAGCCTTTTGCTGTATCTGAACTGCTGCCCAGGATGGAAATTAACAAACATGAAAATACCTTGCATCCCCCCCCCCAACCCCCTTTAATGATCTGTTTTCTGTTTAGGACACAGCCATGTCAAAAGCCCCATCGGGGGCAGGATGCTGCAGTGTGAAGGACGGCGGTAAACACGGAAGCATGTGGGCTGCTGGAGACACACATGAAAGGGAGAAGCCGTAACCCACTTGTGTGTGTGCTAACGACGTCTGTACGAGTGCTGAGTTTTGTGTCTACTTAGAAACATAATGGCATGCTGCGGGAGCGGTTTATCTGGCTGGAAATTAAAGGAGTTCAAGGTGTCCCACTTTTCAGCGCGAAGATTCTCAAAAGCACAGGAGAATTTCTCATTTTATCTTGTATTTTTTTGATATTTTTCTACGCTGCCTCAACGCTGACAGAACATCTGATGATGCTGGAATGATGGAATGCCGCACCTGATTCCAAGGAGAGGAAATTAAGTAAAAATGACACCCTGAATGCCACCTATACACTTTACTTCAGTCACACAGACATGGCAGAGTGCAAATACCATTTCTATGCATCTCCCGGCAATCAAAAAAGAATTTAGCTTTCTTTTTATCTAATCACTCCTCTGAATATCCCCTTATCACACCTGCCTCGTCCCCCTGAGGTAGCCAAGGACAGATGTGATATCGAATATTCAAAACTGGGTGATTCCTGGAGAGATTTATCCAGGCAAATTTCACGGGGTGATCCTATTTAGATATTCACCGTCTGTTATGCGTGGCGTCTGGGGGTTAAACATGCCCCGGTGTGAGATGTCACCGCGAGACAGTCACTACAGATAGCCGGTCTGTGGGGGAGAAATGAAGCCATGGGACACGGAGGGCAAAGGCTTCTCGGTGCACAGTCGGAGAGACAAGTTCTCGTGGAGCTGCCACCATAGAGCACATATTGATCTGCCATTGCATCTTATCTTTGTGACTCTAGATTAAAATGCTCAACACTGGCTCTGGCTCTCCCCCCTCTCTCTGCCAGGCTGAAGGCCTTTCTATATCCCTGAGTGGAGGAGCTCTAATCTCCCCATGAAGTAGTGGGAGCCTATCACTGGCAGGAAAAAAAAAACAACGTGCAGTTCTCACTGCAGAAAGAGGGTGGGGGGGGGGGGGGGGGAGCTCAGAAATTAACCGGCTTAAAATGCTCCCCATCTAAAGACTAACTTGAATGATAATCGGGTTTGATCCGTGCTCTGCGTCTTTTGATGCTGGTGGTTTTTTTTTTTTTTTTTTTCTTTTACAGAATGTTTTGCTCTGTGAGATTTCTGACTCCCCCCCTCCTCCTCCTCCTCCCCATTCTATCCCACTCTTTCTTCTTCTTCTTCTTCCTCTTCTTCTTCAGGCGCTGTTATCATAATCCAAACAATTGGCTGTTGTAACTGTATGTATTCCTCTTGTGAGAAAATGGCTGGGAATCAGATCCTCTCCGGTCTTGTTTAATGTCCTGTCCAAATGAGTGGGGGGGGGGGGGAGGTAGAAAAAGCCTGGACAAAAACGGGCAGGAATAAAGGGGGAGAAAGCCTGGGCAGACAGACGGATGAGCCCCAAGCTCCAGAGCTTTGACTTTGGCCAAACAAACGTTTGTTTTTCAAAGTGTTTTTTATAGTGGGATGGATTAAGGCGGATGTGGACCAAAGCCCCCCCCCCCCTACCAACCCACCCACCCCTGCCCGTCCGTGGTCTTGTCAAACGGTGCATTGAGAAGAGGGGTCGCACCTGTTAGGGCAGCCCAGAGGAGAGCAAGGACCAGGATGATATTGAGCGGGGCTTTGTGGGTATCGGAGTCAAAACAAAGCTGTCAGCCGGGGCTCATTCATCTTTGATGTTCATTGATGAGGAAACTGGTGGGTCTCAACAGGGCATTGTTTCCTCTAAGTGGTGCCCATTGATAGCCAGAAAGCCACGTTTGTTTTTAGTCTCTGACGGGTGGAGCTCATTTTAAAAGGCTTAATGGTGCATTTAACCAGTCCAGAACACTGCGCTTTGGAGCCCTCCTTGCGCCATTGGCTCTGGGCTGTCTTCCGGCTTCCTAAATGGCCTATAAACAATAATAAAATGCTAATCACGTGTGAATGGCCAACACCGGTGGGCATGCATGTATCGTCAAGCCCCGGGGCTCTTATAAATGCCCGCTGTGACAAATCAAGATCCAGGAAGAGGGGGCATTTGACTGCCATCGTGTCTGCTTCCTGGCCCATTCTCCACCTCTCCACTCTCTTTGACATAAAAACCTGGATAGCCTTCATAAAGTGCATTTCTCATGCTATTGTTCAGCTAATCATACCCTCTCCAACAAATTCAGGATGTGACAAGATAAGATAGGTGAATATTAATGCCATATCGGCTCATCTCAAATTATGAGAAACGTGTGGATGGAGGGTGGAGGGGGCATCTAGGATGGAAATAGAAATCAATTTGTAGCGCTCCCATTTTGTATATTGCCTTGAAAAGAAAACAGTAATTTCCCATGTTATCTACCTCAAATCCTATTAGAACCAGGTTAATTTAGTACCAACCATTTCAAAACGTTATCATATCGTCCGATCAGCTGATGTCTTTGAGTGCTCTCTGTTTGTAAGGTGTAACTGTTAAAATTTACCACCATGTCAGATACCGCCTGTGACTGATGCATGATCTTGGTTATCACTTGCTGAATAGTATTCAGGAACACCCCACATTAATTACATTTTCAATTGATAGCGGTCCACCTTTGAATAAAGTGAATGTGACGGCGCTGCGGCAGGAAATCCTTCAATCCGCTATGAAACAAATGCCAAGTTGTTTATCATTTAACTCTTCGCCTGACCTTATCATTCCTGGTTTTCACTTTTCTCCATTCTACATATTTCTATTTCTAAGGACACTGCCTTGAATCTAATGTAATTAATCAGAAATTTCACCTTGCCTATTGTGTACACTGTAGAAATGTACAATATAGCATTGTAACCTTTATACGAATACTCTGTGGTTTTGTAAGTTTCAAATGTTCCACATGGAGCTGCATGCTCACAATTTACCACTATAGATCCTGAATTCATGAATATAAATGAGTCTTCCTCAAGAGCCGGCCCCTATTGTTGTGAAGAAAAAAACAAGGACTCTTGTTTCAGCCCAGAGGTGTATCAAGGATGCACAGCCACATCTTACCTTAAATAAGGGTCTCTGTTTACACCTTCAAAGCACTGGAAGAAGAAACTCTCACAGAGTTTCTCTTCCTCTCGCTCCTGATTGTTTGCAAGCTTGATTCGCTTGGATTCTTAAATGATAGGCTCATATAGAGTCCAAGACTTTATTTATGTGGCCGCGTATTGGTTGGCTGCCTCCTTAAGCGTGAGGAGATATGCAAGAGCAATCAAATATTTCTATGGCTTGTATAAATGATGGCGGACGGGAGAGGAAGTTTGAATTTTTCACTCCTCATTTGCGGTTCAATTGCCAGCGTGTGTATTGCCTATTTTTGCGGAAAGAAAATAGATGGCTTTGTCACTCAGTATGCATAAACTGTTGGGCCTGTTTGTTGTATGCTGTCAACAGAAATGATAGCAATTCTATTTGTCTTATGAGGAGGGACATTGCTACAAAGTCGGAACGGCAGTTTTCATGAAAGGGATTGTTTGTCCATTCTCAAGTTATTTTTCGTCAGACGTCATCTCTCCATGGAGCCTTTCAAATGCCGAATCCCCTGTCACAATGTGATATGTTAAGAGGAAAACAGAAAAGTAACTTGACTTTGTTTCCCTCTTTTTTTGCATACACCTCAGATTGACAAGATGTCCTCTTATTTCTGCATATAGTGTGTGGAATTCAGAGGTGGCATCAAGCAGAAAACTTGATAAAAGTGCTGGTAATTATGAGCTTACTCATCCAACACCAATGATACATCTCCGGAGATTACAATTTGTGTCTTTATCTAAAATGACACACTGTCGTACATACAGCCCGTCCACATCTACCTTGCGGTCTCATATCATTCAACACTTGAGCCAAACATATATTTCTATCAAGGTGCAGGAGAATAGCATCCTCCGTTTTTGGCGCAGAGGAGGTGTGTCCCCTTCCATCTTCGCGAGAGAGAGAGAGAGAGAGGGAGAGAGAAAGACTGTGGGGGGGTGTGGGGGGTGAGCGGGTACCTCTCTTTTGTTCACTCCCCTCTCTAACTGGTAGTGTTTGACTTCCCCCAGCCAGGAGTGGGTAATTCTGGAGCCCTGTGTGAGGTTGTTAGATCACTGAGGCCCAAGACAGCACCATTCTTTGCAGACCCTTGACAGCAAATATGTGGTAATGATATTGTCTCCTGCTGGGTAATAACACACAATTCAGACTGCCACATACTGCAGTCGCCGGGGAAAAAATGGAGGGGAGAGCGAAAAAAGAAAAAATAGAAAGAAGAGAATTACACTGAAGTACTGGAGGAAAATGACAGGAGAAATGTCTTCAACCTGAAGTGCTATATTGAAAAAGAATTCACTCCTGCAGGACACTGCGGCGGGCGCAACTGTTTTATTCCCCCTCTTCTCAGAACCATGTGGCCACTGCTAGCTGGAACAAGGTGGTTTCCTCATGCAAATGTCCATTTCTGAACAGTTTGTCTTTAAAAGTCTTTAAAATGGAACTCTTTAACATCATAATGTTTTCACTTGGGCCTTCTAAGCCCCTGAATGCTAAACTGTGGCTAGCACATCATGGCTGTTTGACAAAATACCACGGCTTCAAATGACTAAAGCCCTTTGTGCCCATATAACACACCGCATAGTTAGTGTTTAGTATACACAGCATTTTCCTACTATGGAGACCTTCCATTGTTACCCAGACCACACTGGCAGCTTCAACCTTGACCTTTGTGTTGCTCCACTTGGTACTCGGCTTGTAATTGTCAACACCATCCATCACAGGCCAATCAGGGGCCGGGGCTGGGGGCCGGTCCCCCTGCTGTACTGTGAAATTGTGGCATGTGATCCTTAATGTGCGTGAAGTAGACAAGGCCTTGACACAATGCGTGGAGATTCTGGGGGGGCTCCTCGGGGCGAGTCTATTAGCCTCCCGCTGCGGCCCTGGCTGCCTGGACTTATTCCTAGGGATAAGTTGGAATAATAGTGTTATGTCTGCATGCCTCCAAGACAACGGCCTTAGCTTTACTCAGGCCCAGGGCTGTCGGCTGTCAATCAAAACCATGACCAGTTAGACAGGACGTCATGTATCCAAAATATCCACCAAGCCCAGCACGTGTCTCGTATGTTAAAAACAGATTTTCCATCCTTTTTTTATTTATTTTTTTACAAGAAAATGCCAGTGACAGAAATGAAGGATATTTGGGCAATCCTCAGCTCCCAATGAACCCCCCCTTGTGTTTTTTCAAAATTATCTTTCTGGTCTCCTCTGCAAGTGGCCATGATCTTAGATACAGACCTCGCCTCTCTGTAGAGCGACAGAGAGAGAGAGAGAGGGAGAGAGGGTGACTCCCTCTCCGCATTCATATATTTGAGCAGCATTGTGCAATATGCTAAAATAAAGGAGAGCAGCGTGTAAAAAGGTAGCCTTGATACCGCGCGACAGGGTGAAAAAGGGAGACACATTGAAACGGAAGAATTCATCTTTTTCTATCAGCCCCTCCGCTCGCGAGTTGAACCAGGTATTCAAATGGGTTCAATCTCAGCCGCTCAGATTTGCATAACACAGACAGATGAACTCAAGTGATTGAATTGGGCTAGGTGGAGTGAGAAAAAAAAAAAAAAGAAAATGAATTTCCAAGCGAATTAGGAAATGATGGAAAACGGCGAAGGGTACATTATTTATTTTTCACACTGAAATAATTACGGAATTAACCTTTCCTTCCAATGTGACAGCCCTCTAAACCCCCTTTTTATCACTGTGAATTTGATGCACCGCACTCTTTTGACGAATAAAAAAAACAGCACTGCCTATTACCTCGCCACCATACCTGTGTTTATTTTACCTACTGGTCAGCTGATCTGAAATGGTTGCCTTAAGCTCCACCCGGATGCCATGTTGTGCTGTCTGTGAGTGATGTAACACCGGTGCCCGAGCACCTTCCCCCGTGACTGGCATTGACCACTATAGAGTCACAACACTGCAGGAGGGGAAAAAGCAATTTCATGGTTCACTCTGTGGTTAATGTGCTGCTGTAATCTTTAGAGAGGCCTGTCCTTTTTGTTTAAGTTTCACAGAATAAAGGCTTGGAACTGTCGTAAGCTCAGGCCTATTAATCACTGGGCTAAAAGGTGGCGGCAAGCCATCCACTGGGAACGGGCCTCGGTGAAAGTGTGTGTGTCCGTTTGTGTGTGTGCGTGCGCTCGGCTGAGCGAATAAGTTCTATCAGAAGGATCAGCTGGTGTGTATGTATTTACCTGAGTGTGCAGTATGTGTCAGAGAGAGAGAGAGAGAGAGAGAGAGAGAGAGGGGTTGGGGTGTACTTTACAGAGTGTACATTGTGTGTGTGTGTGTGTGTGTGTTTTGCGTGCTGTGCTCACGCAGTCAGGTAAGCCTCTCTAATTGCTGCTAGGTGCATTAGCACTCAGCCACCACTTTTCCTTCCTCTCTCTCTCCCTCTCTCTCTCTCTCTCTCTCCCAGTGTCTTTGTTTTTCCTCTCAGTGCCAGTCTGCAGGCCAGAAGACAATCAGACCAGAAGGGTCATTTTCTGCAAGAGCTCACCTCCCTCCTCCAAGCCTCGCCGCTGACAGGCTCACGCTCGGCAGGAACCCTAAATTAACACTTGACGCCTGCGAGGCTCAGCCCTGATGAGGCCGCAGAGAGACAAAATGTCAGAAAACAAACACTCGATCATTTATTGCTTCGTTTCCTTCCAACCGCTGGAGAAGCACACTCACCTGGAGGGCTGGAGTGGGCTGCGGTGACATTCACTCAGGTATCTGGTTGCCGTGGATCAGCCACCGGTGCCTAATATGGGCAGAGGTGAGAGGTTGTGAACAAATGAGACTGTAGGGATGCCCAGTAGGAAGTGGTAATCAAGTAATCGCTATCAAGAGGCAACTGAAGGGAGAGGTAACTTGTCAATTAGCTGAACTCCGAATTATGACCTAAGAAACTGTCATCGTCAAAAAATCCAAACACAATTTCGCTTTTTTGTCAAAATATTAATTTCTTTACTTCCTTGCATTATGACGGCATTCATCTCCGTTCTTCCATTACAAAGCAAATGATTTGTTTTCCTGAGCGCGTCAACAACAACCCTTATAATTATTCCTCACTGGGGATGCGCACAACGCTAGGACTCAGCGCCGTAGAGTAGTATGATACTATTTGAAGCCTACTTCAAACACAGTGCCCCCAGCGAGTTCCGATAGCGCCCGTGTCTATTTTATTATTTGCTTTATCTCTTTGTTGCGTGAGAGTTTATTTGTTTACATGAGAGGGATTGGAGGTTTGGTGATCTGAGCAAATTGCAGCAGAAAGTACTTCAGATGGGAATGACTGTAATTAGCATGCTCTTAAATGCGGAACGCTCTCCTAATGTTTTTGTTTACGCGGGGCAGCTGATCTGTGACTCGGTGCGGGGGCGGCCCACAGGCGGGTTAAAATCACTTGTCATGCCAGAGATCATCATTATGAGCTTACAATTGGTCAGTGTTGAGGAACAATCAATACAACGCCATGGTAGACACTCTACAACCAGCCTATGCGGTGAGACTTTGTGAGTCATTTTGTATTTATGGTTGTGTATTCCAGAGTGGATGAAAATACGAGTGCCTATGTTCGCATGTGGTCATGCGAGTGTTTTGGCTTTTTTTTTCTTTTTTTATAAAGCGTACCGAGCTGCCTCTCCCTAATCTCTGCATCTACACCGAAGAATGTGTTCCATGACACTCATTAAGAGTCAATTAAGAATTTGCTGGTGTGCCCAGTTATTCACTCAGTGATTATATTTCACTGGAGTATAATATCCAGGTAAATTAAGATTTCGATTTAATTCAGCGCTGGTTGTCGCTGCATCTCCATTTCACATCATGGAACAATTGAGATCTTATCACGGATTAAAGTGGGGGGATATTACACCTAATTTAAAATATGCACATCTACAACTGCACGCACAGCTTAAGCATCTGCCATGATATTGGGGGGGCGAAACAATTAAGCGCAAAACTCAAAAGGCTGTGAGATACAATTCATCAAATTGGCAGAGGAATTCGGGGCGGAAACGCTGCCGTTAAGAGTTCTTCAGAAAGATGAAGGGAGGCAGCTGAAGAGAAGGAGACAGGAAGTTGGGGAAACATTGAAAAGGGGGTGGCCATGGTTGTCAGGTGACAAAGTTGTGCTTGTTTAAAATGGAAGTGTTCCCAGACTTCCTCCCTGTTGCTTTCTCTCTCCCTCCCTCAACCCCCCTGGAACCCAACACGAAAAGCTAAGCTCCGGCATCTGAAGTGGCAACACTTGAGATGGTGAAAGTGACAACATCTTAACATAAGCTGAGGGGCTAAAGTGAAAGTCAGAGCGAACCCCCCAACCAACACCAACCTCTGTTTACACCCACATCCTTCACCCCTGCTCTGTCATCCCTCTTAACCCCTCCTATCCCACCCGACTCCCCCATGCATGGGCTACGCAGTTAGCATCCAGTGGCTGCTGGGACATCCAAACTGCCGTTCAACAACGGGAAAGTTACAGGTAGACACTTAAAAAAGGAGACTGTCATGATTCAAAAAGTGGAAATGAAAGGTGAAAGGTTGAGAGGAAAGGAAGGATTCTCTCTCCGTCTCCTCTCTTTCTGTGTTTCACTGTCATCGTTGGTCCTGCCTTCAGCTTCCAGTCACAGGTGCCTCCTAACAGAACTGGAAGCATGTAATCCGCCCAAATCCAGCCTCTTCCGAAGAGTGTAAAACCAGGAATGTTCTGTGGGGGTCACTGGATTAGACAGAATTCATGGTGGTAGCTTGGCTTGAGAGGCGGAATTAGCCGAGTAGGGGAAAAAAGGGAGAGGAGACTGGACTGGTTTTGTATTAAAATGAGCTTACCAGGTGGTCTCCCTCCCAAAAGTGGACACAGTGTGTCAAGTAATCTGAAAAGCCCCCGGGTGTTTGTTGCTCATTGGCCAGAGGCCTGGTAAAAAGAGAGAGCGAGGGACTGAGAGAAAGCGAGAGAAAGACGGGGGTTTTGGGGGGGGGGGGCTGGCTAGGGAGGTGGCACTGATGTGGCCATTGAGGCCTCAGTGAAATGTCTGTCAGGCTTGGTTTACCACAACCACAGCAGTGATTAGGCCCCTTTTGATGACAGGTTTAGTTTTCTGTCCATTGGCAAGAAAGTGAGAATGGACAAGAGGGGAGGGGCGGGGGAGCGGGGTCGGGTTGCACCGGGAGACTTTGGGGGTGGGCGTTTTACACACTGTTGCAGGAAGAGACGGGAGGGGTGGAGACGGAGGGTGTGTGGGGTGTAGGGGTGTGTGTACGGGGAGGGGTGGGGTGTATATTGATGCCTTGCACCGGGGAGCTCCTACGTAATTTCCCAGCGGGTCGCGGGGTCAGGTTTGTATTTAGTTAGTGGTAATGATCTCGTTAGGGATCTGAATGGACCACCGTCTAAGCCCATTGAGGACAGCGAGTGTGCCTCCCCATCCCCCACCCCTGGCTGCCTTGTGTGGGCTTACACAGCCCGTGAACTGTGATTAATGGACTTCCAGGGCTTAATAACTTGCAAAACAGTATTAAACAAGGGAGGCCCCGGGACAATCGGAGGGGCTACCCGGGCGGAGTAGGAGGTGGCTGTAAACAGTGCCCGGCAACAATTGCAATGCGTGGAATTAATTGAGATGGGCCACTCACAATGCTACAGCTGGCTAGTGGCAGGGAGCCAGGCCTGGGAGAAAGCTTCACTGGTGCTTCCAGGTGGCCCAGACCAGGCCAGGCCTTTCAGTTTTGTAAGTGTTAAAAAATAGAAGGGGGAGAAAGGCTACGTTTGTGATGGGGAGACAGTGAGAGGAAGCCATTGAGTAGAGACAAGAAAGAGATTAAAGAGCACAGAGAGTGATAAGCAGATAATGGGGGGGGGGGGGGGGCACACACACACACACACACACACATGCTCAATGGAACAAGTAATCCTTGACATGCAAGCACAAATATGAAGCCTTTTGTCTCTTGTTTCTAATTCAAGCCAGTACGCGTAGAGTGGCAAAGCAAGAATAGTGATCCACATTAACACGGTACACACAGACAGATAAAACACCCTCATCTGTCCAAGTGTGCGCACACACACACAGACACAGACACACACACACACACACACACACACACACACACACACATAAACATTTCATCACCAGCTCCCACCCTTTCCACATCTCCCGGCCGTCTTATATTCTTTTCTTTTTTTTTCCCACCCTTGTGCCCTCTTGTCTGGAAACAAATGATCCCAGCATGGAGTCATGAGTACTGATGTGTTCAGACCACCCTCCACTCTGTCATAGAGCATGTCTTTTCTCCCCACCATTGGTGTGCATTTTATGCCGGTATAATGCATCTCAGATTTTGTTAATATAAGCAATGGGGACCACTTGTGCCGAGGGAAAAGCACTTTTTAATGGACATGGGAACTGCATTGGTCTAACTTGCGAGAAGGTTTTCTGTTGAATGGATGAAATTTTAATTGACTGGTTTGTGGTCAGTGAAAGTTATATATGTCATAATATTTTTGCAATACATCTATCGTAAATACACTTGTGTTTCATTTGTGATCTTGCAAGAAAGTAATTTACAGAAGTAGGTTTGAAAAGGAATACGAAGAGATTACAGTGAGTGCCATTGTTGAGACAAACATAATGCCAGTGCGGTTTTAGCAACCGCAGAAAATAGATACTGGCGTGAAACAGCAAAATTGCACAGCGTGGGTTCAATTATAGGTAATTATGAAACAATTTGAAAAGCATTTGATTAAAAAACGTGAACAGGTACTTTTTCCCATCATGAGGCATGTGAGATAAATGTTTTTGTTGAACACATTGTAACTATTGCTTTATGCCTTGATCTCTGAAAGATAGATTTTTATGCTATACATATATAATTCAAACACATTATATATTCCTATATAAAATTTGGCTTTGATAAGAAAAATCAATCCACATCAAGAATAAAAAAATATAGCTTTAACATGCTTTTCATTGGTAATATAAGAGGGGAGAAAAATGGAATAATTGCATGTAGCAGCAAATAAAGGAGGCTTAGCTGTTGCTGCTGTTTGACATTCTCTCCAGTGTGTTTGGCTTTTCTTGACAGTGACTCATCTCCAAATGAGTGACACTGGGTTCATCCTAATCTGCTTTTCTTGCAGATCAGAGACGAGTTGGACAAAAGCTCACTTTTCCATTCACTCCAGTGTAGAAGTCCAATATGTCTGCAAAGTATTTGCACAAACCCTTTACTTAATCAGCGGCTGAGAGGTTATTCAGAGCCACCGTCTGATGCTCCTTCCAAGTTTCCGATATCTGTGTGTGTGTGTGTGTGTGTGTGTGTGTGTGTGTGTGTGTGTGTGTGTGTGTGTGTGTGTGTGTGTGTGTGTGTGTGTGTGTGTGTGTGCATAAATGAGAGTTTAAAACACTTATGAGTAATTCTAGAGCAGAAACTGATGTAATAATGGGATATTGATAAAGAAATTCATTTTACAACTAAATTAAATGATGGTACCTAATACCTATGTGTGAGAATACACACTGTTGCATTATCTGTCTATCTCCCTCTCTCACCCCACAGCTGTCGCCCCGCACTCCCCCACCCCACTCACCACCCGCTCCTGCATCTGGGGTATGTGGGTGCGGCGGGTGCGGTGGGGGCCTCGGCCCTGACGAGGCCGAGAAGGGATCCACTGCTGTGCTAAGCCTCTGGCTCCCTGTGCTCCCCCCCCCCCAACCACCTCCTCACATCATGAATAATGGAACAGAGAGATACATTTATCTTTTAATAGCCCCGGCCCCCCTGGCTGAGACCGTTCAGTCTGGCCCCGAACCTGCCACAGCACAGGGCTGAGGTTTTCTGAACACCTCCTCCCCTCCCTGACCACCACCACCCACCACCCCACCCGTGATTGTCTCTGCTCCTTTTTGAAGTTGGGTGCTTCTTAGTGTCCTAGAGATGGGTAATCAGGCTTGATTTTGGAAGGGTCAGGCCATCTTTTGAAGGGGCGGTCATCCCCCAAGTTCGACCAAGGAGGACGACGCTCATGCTCCGTGTAAGAATTACTGTCATTTCATCAGACATATTCACTGCACAGTTTAGAATTTAGCAGACTCAAAAATAAAAAAATAAAGAGATGAGGAGAGCATCTTGGCCGTGCCACGAATATAGAAGAAGGATTGTGTAAGAGGAATGTGTGATGCAAATGGCCAGCTGTGCAATAATTGTAAGGTAGATATATTGTGTTTGCTTGTATTCAACTTTGATGCTGGAAGAGGGGTTCAGTTATGGATTCAACTCAGAAGCCTTAAGAGAAAAAAAAAAATCTGGATTATTGAGACAATTTGTAGTTCATGCAGTTTTTTTAAGGCGCACTAAATATTTATATTTTGAGTCTCCTCCTACCCAAGATGAATATCTTAATTTTTAAAGAAATTAAAAACAACATATATGTATATATATTTATATTACAGTGTTTTTAAATTGGTGAGTTATGACAGTAAACACACATAGACACAAGCCCAATAAACCTAATAAAGTTTCCATAATCACTACCAACACTAAAACTAGATATGTGCATCAAATAAAGACACTCGATGTCCATCTCTGCTGCCACACTATCTCTAATACGATACTATGATTTCTAATCAGGCAGGCTCTTAATGCGGTACGTATCTGTGCACCATAATGTGGGAATAACACCGTCTCTCTCTATTTAACTAGGATCAGGAGGATTTCAGTCCAGCTTCCTCGTCCTCATTGCTTACACATCTGTATGTGTGGGCTCTGGGGAAGGCGAGTGTAGCTGGATACCATAACCCTCTGTTTGTCTACGCTGATTTAAGGCTCAAACAACCCTCACTGTGACACCTGCTGCAAAAGAAACAGGAGAGGGACTGAATCAGCCCATAGTGGCTTCGATTGTTATCCGAGTAGTTCATATATAAAACAATTATTCACACCGTAATCAATTATTTTTGCTTTTGTGCAAGAGTTTTAAGCAGGTTTACGTGCATGTACTGTTTAACTTTTATATATATTCAAAATAAGCATGTATTCTTTTATCCCAGTGAGGGATTTGACCCACTAACTTTCTGTTGGATTTCTTTAATATAATATGTGTTTATTTTTTATCATAGAACATCCCTATCTAAAAACATGCATAAAGTGATTTTTTACGTAGGATTGTTTTATTTAAAAAAATATTTACATGTATTCAGTATTAAAAAAATACAGGATTTTGTGGGATCATGATGGTAATGTATGTTAGTGCCATGTGTAAATGAAACATATTTTAATACAAAAACAATTGAAATGGTTTAGTCTTTTTTTGGGGTGCAATATACATATATATAGAAGTCAACAATACCAAAGGTACAATTTGAGAGATTTTTAAGTCAGATATTTTATGTCACTAACTTGTGATCAGATTATCACAAAATGGAAAAATACAGGGAACAAAACACACTCGAGTAACACTGAAGCTGACATCACTTTTTTCAGCCAACAATAACAAGTTCAAGCACACACTTCTTCCCAACATTCCCCCTCCTCCCCCGTCCCCCCGCCCCCCACACACACACACACACACACACACACACACACACACACACACACACACACACACACACACACACACACAGAGCGTAAACCTAAATCTCCTTTCTCCATATCCGCACACACAACCCATGCGGCACCAAACCCCTCTTACCCACCACTCCCCTGCACCCAAAGCCTTCAAGCAGCCCCGGGCTTGTGTTGTCATGCGTCAGTTGCCCGGCGTCGGGGATGAGGCCCTGCTAGCCGTGGCTGTAGCTGGGTCCTAGCCAGCAACTCCTCAGCTCCCTGCTCTGCTCTATGGAAGGCAGAGAAGCTGAAAGCACCATTTATCATCACTTGTGTGGGCAGCGTCACCACGGCAACGCTCAGGCTGGCAAATGCCACTGCTGTGAATACTAATGAGGCTCTTGGCAGGCCTGCGTTGGCGTCAATGGGGCCAGGGTTGTACTCTACGGGTGTGCGTGCGTGTGTGTGTGTGTGTGTGTGTTTGTGTGTGTTTGTGTGTGCATGCGTGCGAGCCAGTGCTGGGCTCTAGGAGGGCTACAGTAGAGGTAAACAGTCCAAAGGAAATCAATTAAGTGTTTCCACAGTGTTTGGCAAGCGCTCTAATCTTCGGCAGCACATTTTAAAATAAGGGCAGAATCTGCCTTTAATACCTCCTCTGCTTTCTGCATGACAATAAACAAGCGGGCAACAATAAACAGTCAGGCACAGCCGAGCTTGACTAAGTCCTCCAGTCTGTACTTTGGGGAAACACAAGTGAAGTCATTATTCCAGAGTTCTGTAGCTTTCTTCCTTGTGCAGTTTGTCTGTTCTTAAAACTAAATAACAGCAATTATTTCCACAAGGTTCTATATTCTTGCAGCATAATGTTTATTAGCGAAACAATTTCAGACGATTCAAAGGTGTGTTGTGGATCCCTGAATGGAAGCTGCAAGTCATTTGAGATAATGTCATGAACAGTGCAATGGCACACCTGCCTCTCTGCTATTGACACTAACTTTTAGTTTCAGTGAGGCCCTCGCATGGTCACCTGTCAGAGATGCTTTCTCTCACTCTCTCTGTCTCCCTGTGACTCTTATGTGAGAGCAATGCTGTGAATAAATTGGGCTGGAGCATGCCTGCTCTGCTCTTTATTGATTCAGGCACTTTGATTGAGCAGGGATCTAATCAATTCTTCAGTGGTAGTGAGACGCCAGAGTAAAATTACTCTTAGGCAAACCCTTCAAACGACTTGTCATTAATTTGCCTCTTTACTGGCACTTGTTTGCCGGGAACGAGATGCGTTTTGGGCTTCCTCTGTCTATTAGCGGGGTTGTGCTCCTGGGATTTTCATGGGCTGCTGAGCTTGGGGGGGAAAGAATGGTGTGTTTGTGTGTGTTTTGTGTACAAATCTGTTTATGCGTATGCGAACTGGGGGGCGATTGGGCACACTATGCTTGCTCATCCTTACAGAGTGACTTATTAGTGCTAATTGGGAAGGACAGTTCAAACAAGCACAGAGGAGTGGTTGTCACACAAGCGTGACATGAGTGTAGAGAGGCAGGCAGTGCCGGGTGCTCTTCCCGGCTTCGACCCTCCCTTTCCCCCAAACCCGGCCCTCCTCCTCCCTGGACCCCACACCCCTCGGCCCCCCTTTTGGCTGTCCCTGCCCCCCCCCCGCCCCGTCGTCCTGGCCCTGCAGAGTGGCCACAGAGTGGGCTCTTTGTCTGGACACGGCCATTAGCAGTCAGCGGACTTCAGAAATGTGAGCGGGACAAGGCAGTGGACAGAGGCGCAGACAGAAACACGGCTGTCTGAGACACTTAGGAAGTCAACAGCTGACGGAAGGGCCAACACAAAGGAGGAGCTGCTGAAGCACGGGGAGCGTGATCTGCATAGAATATAGACCTCCCTCCGTTTCGCTTGTGCACTTCGTGGCGAGCGCGCGCAAACGGCGATGAGCCCATGCACTCGCATTATGCACATAAACACGCCTGATGTGCTACTGAACAAGGCAAACACACATACGCACACAAGACTGCACACAGATGTGAATGTGCTACATCAGTGCCTCCATTAGCTGGTGCAGAAGATGCACTGACACCACTATATGATTGGAAAGGCATTCCTTCTGCCCTGAACCCTCTAGTTAATGATGAATCAACCGGTGGTGCATCGACACTAAGACCTCCTACTGGAAAATGCTCCATACTTCTATTTAGCACGTTTTCGGGTTTTTTTTGCTAAAAGATGCTAATTCCAATGATTATTTAGTACCATAATAGCTGCAATTATATTCGGCACAAACTGATATAAGGTGTAAGCACCAATTAGTAACTGGTCATTATCTTAAGCATTTGGTGCAGGGGAGAGTGAAGTAATAGGCAACCATTCAGTAACCCTTGCTCAGAAAAATGACTGCATAGTGCCTCGATAATTACTGGAGCCTGTTTGCCTTTAGTCTTGAAAGTGGGTTGCATATTCACTAACCTGCATTACTGCTTATTGCTTGCAGAGACATTTGGCTATTATAGAGGCAGCCTTGCTATTAATGGGCAGCATGAGGACTGTGTCGTGTTTTAATTATTCTCTATTTGGTTATGACAAGAGGACACTTTCAGTGAAGTGGTCTTTTCTGTGGAAATACATTTTCATGTACCTGTATAGTTACCGTGTAATACTTTCTATTTTAAAAAAATTTTCAGAAATGGACACATGAGATGAAACCCCCAAATTGGTATGAAGATGGCAATAAAAGGCATCAGACAAGCCACATTTCCATGAAAACATGCGCTTAATGCCCGAGCTGAAAGAAGGTGGTTTCATGGCAATAATAATGGAAAATTCTGGAATATATAAAAAGCGCTGTGTTCAAATGGTATGTAATGGTGATGGCCTGGACTCTGTGCTGTGTGTGTGTGTGTGTGTGTGTGTGTGTGTGTGTGTGTGTGTGTGTGTGTGTGTGTGTGTGTGTGTGTGTTGCTTTCTCAAAGCCACGCCAGCGAGGATCACAAGAGCCGTATCAAAGCAGTCGGCCACCATGCGAAATGTCTTCTCGCAGCAGGAGGTTGTGGGATTGTTGTCGGCGTCCCAACTCTCTTTGAATGTCAGCCTCACTAACAGGGCAGTTGGCCTACACGGCACTGCTGACAACACAGCTACTTTCAACTTTTATTCTTTAATTTTTTTCCTCCTCTTTTTTTTCTTTTTCGCCCGGCACAGCGCCTCTCAATGGCAGGAGAAGATGACAGACGCGGGAACTATTCCTCTGTCCTTGTGGAAGACGAATCGCATGTGTTTGAGGTGAACATGTGTTTGAGGTGAACGTCGGGTCAATGCGTATTATTTAAGGCGACGTACGCCAGAGGATTGTTTTTGTGTCGCACTGACACATACAGGACTTGCGGAACATACAGCCCAATGCGCTGCAGAGTATCCAGACAGCTGAACACAACAGCTTTGCACATAAATCAAGCGCACCCCAACACACTGGGCCTGCCTAATAGATGTTTAACTAAACCCCCTCATTTCAAACAGTTTGACCCCGGTCCGCTAAAACACAATGTGAGAACTCCCCGAGGATTAGGCCCTGACCTCACAAGGGAATGGAGGGAATGGCCCACACTGGCTATAAAGGAGCCTGCCATTGTGCTATCCAGGCATGGGGGAGGACAGTGCGAGGGAGATACATGCCAGTGGGTGGAGATAGCCTTGTTGTAACGACATCTTGATGGAGCATCTTTCCCACCCACCGGAGCAGCACCGGCTCTGTATGTATTTTAATGAGGCTTTGTGTCTGCCCACATATATAGCCCCTCTACTGACAGGGAACGTGTTAGCAACATGCTCACCCTTTGTCACAACCCCCAATCACATAATCGACTGGTCCGCTAGATTTATTCTCTTGACTCTACTTTTGTGTGTGTGTGTGTGTGTGTGTGTGTGTGTGTGTGTGTGTGTGTGTGTGTGTGTGTGTGTGTGTGTGTGTGTGTGTGTGTGTGTGTGTGTGTGTGTGTGTGTGTGTGTGTGTGTGTGTCCATATGTGCAGTGCAGGGATGTAAATAGTAAGAGTGACCTTTTACAGACACCATGCACATAGTTGGCAAGGCTTGTAAAGCTGCTGGGGTGAACTTAAAAAAAACGGGAGCTTTTGTGAGTGCCTTTACACACCCCTGCCTGCGTGTTTATTGCGGGGCCTAAATAGAAAACTTTTAACAAATCCATAATTCACAAGGGGCACCGCGACGACATAAGTGCTCTGCAGATGCTCGTCCTGAAGATGAATTTGCCTTTCATTTTGTAAGATCAAAATAATATTTTTTTACTTTTGAAGCGTGTTCCTTTTCATTCCAAAGTGCCCTTATTGAGAACACAGTGAATGCGTTCGTCATGTTGGGAAGGGGGAGTGGGGAATTTTTTTTTTTTTTTTTCTTAAGCGTGGATGTAGCAGGTCTGGAGGATCCAATTGTGTGCCGGGATGCAATTCAGATTTTATTTTTTTAGTTACTGACCTTGATCGGGGAACTGCAGGGTCAGAGCCTCTCCAGTCTCTATTGTGGGCTCCCATAGAATGTTAATGAATTGGTGCACTGAATATGAATATTTAAAAATGCCCCCAGTCAGACTGCTGCGGCATGTTGAGTGTTTTGGTGGCTGGAACAGTCTGCAGCAGAGTCTGCTGCAGACTGGGGGGATATACTGAAGCCATTCCATCCGTTCGTAGCAGGGGTGAGTCTTTTCTCCCTCCATGAAGAACACAACCAAGTCTCACCGACCAGGAGAGGGAGGGAGTGAATGGTAGCAGGGGGAGAGAGAGATGGGGAGGGGATGAACGTAAATGTGTGATTTGTAGGTGTGGGTGTGGAGGAGTGTCACTTGGCCCACAATTGGGTGCTGTGTGATCCCGAAGGTTTCTTTTCTGGGAGAGTACAATGGTCCATTTAGGGTGCACCCAACGGCCCCGGAAGTGCTTCTTTTTTTTGTTTTCGGAGAGACAGCTGCACAGCTCTGTTTGTCTTCCCCTGCCTTTTGATTGGCCTGGCATGCTGGAGAGGGGCACGAGTACTGATTGTTTCGAAAAGAACCTGGCATGCTATCAGCTGGGAGGATTGTTTATTGGAGGGGGGGCAGAACAAAGTCAACAAAGTGAAGCCAGGAGCCAACGGTGGCTCTGGAAACGTCCAGAGACTGTCCTCAAAGGAGACAAGCATCTATACAGCATCTCTAAGCCACCGCGAAATATAACAAATAGCAGCACAATACTCATCTCTCTAGTGTCACCTCAATCAATAGCTTTTGTAGTCAAGTATAAACCCCACTGAGCCAGAATGGGCTCCATAACATCAGCAGCCATAAGAGGACGGATCACACGTAGAGAAGTATGAATATTAATTATTACATAAGAAGAGGGAGCCAATCAGAGATGATGGAGGGCTGCATGACTGCAGTCATGACTAGGGGTCAACGTGTTCTCACAGACTCTTTACATGAACTGTCTGTATCTGTATTCAGATTAGAATGTCAAATAGAAAATGGTTGAATGATAGTAAGTAGCAATAAAAATGGATGTTTTCTAATGCATTATTCACCAAGGACATTTATCTGTATATTTACCCACAAAATATAGATGGAAAACAAAATTCTACATCAGCAAACAAGAGGAAGAAAAAAAGATTGAAAAATAAAAAGTGTGTTAAGAAGACAATTCAAAACTAGAGGCGCGCACATCGACAGACACACAACGACTGATCAATACTAGCCATGATTTGAATAAATCTAATTACTAGTTAGCAGCTACAGTTGCTGTTGTATCTATTTACCCATCAAAAGAAGCAGCATATTTAATGTCACCCAACTGAGAGGTTGAGTTTCACCTTGCATTTGGTATCGAAATAGGGAAAAAAAGGGTTATCCTTTTCGAGTTTGGCTGAATAGAACAGATCCCAGAATTAATTTTGCCGAGTCTATTTCTCTTTCACGGTCCCTCTATACAAGGATGAGTGAGTTGTGGCCTTGTGCTAGCCTCCATCTCCCTGAAAGAGGAGCGGGAGAAAAGGCAGCAAATAAACAAAAACGCGTCTTGGGAGTTGCTTTTGGGCGCCTCTCCATCCTACTCATTTTGAAGCAGCTGTGCAAAAAAATGTCAAAAATTCAGAGTGTCCTCTTTTTATATACCTTTCTGACAAGTATTTCTTTTTTTCCCTCAGGTTCAGATGGAAACCAATGTCTGATGACACATCTGAGGTACTTTAAAACGACCCAGAGAGAAAGGGAGAGTGAGAGAAGTAAAAAAAAAAGAAACAAATGTGTGTGTGTGTGTGTGTGTGAGTGTGTTTCCTTCGGTGCATGTGCCTTACTGTTCGTCTCAGCGTGTGTGCGCATGACTGTTTATTTTTTGTGTGTGCTTGCTAACACACACCATCTGAGGATGGTGCAGATGTCCATGCTGTGGCCGCTCTCGCACACTGTTCAACGTGCCTCAAAAAGAAGGGATTTTCCCCCTCTTTGTTTCAAATTTCACAGGCCGTCCAAATGGGCACAGGCGGGCTTCCAAAATAAATAAATAAACGGATGTATCAGTGGCCAACATCTGCAGATTATGATTAGCATTTGGAAATTGCGTCCGTGAATGAGATTTGGATGTCAGTCTTCTTTTATGCGTGCGACTCCTATTCTGGGGAACTAGAGGGTACCGCTTTGTCCTTAAATTGGCTACAATTTGGAGGGAGAAAGAAATCCTCTTCTCTCTCTTCCCCTCTGCCCGTTATGATGTGCCGTCTGAACAAGAAAGAGACACTATTAATTGTGCTGAATATGAATAGCTGTATTTGGTTAACCAGTTTCAAAGGAAATTGGCCCAAAGGAACTTCTTTCCCTCTTCTTCCCCCTACTGTCTGTCCCTGCTTTCTCTTCTCCCTTTATCAAGATTTTTTTTTTCTTCCCTCTCTAATTTTACACTGAGCGAGCTGGCTGCTTTAGTGCGGCTGCATTATCTTATGTATTCAGCTTTCAGCTCCTCTCCCTCTCCCGATGAGGCGAGGCTTAATTGGGCTCCGGCTTTAAAGTCTGTAGAGCTCTCCACTTGCTCATAGAAACACATTCAGGGGCTGCTCATTCACTTCGAGTATGTGTTAGATGTACAAATATTATTTACTTTTATACTCCAAATCAAAAGGCACACACTTCCTGCCTCTCTACACACAGTCCGTGCAGGAGAATTCACAGTTCAATTCACTTCAGGGTTTTTTATTTTTTTTCGGGTTTTTTTCTTTCCTCTCCTTCATCAACCACATTACAAGCATGTGCTTCTGCGGCTTCACAACAAAAGTATTATTTTAGAGGACTGTTTCATTACAATGTAGTGGTATTGTTGATAAGAAAATATTAACAACCCTTTTAAAGGACAGTAATTATTACACTGCCTTTCGGCGGCACAGAAACTAGAGGAGCTACCACATTTTAATTTTAATAAGAAACAGAAACTATTTTTTACCTCCGCCGCTATTGAAACAATGGGATATTAACTCTTTTGTACGCCATAATTTAATGTGAGACATTGTCAAATTTTTCCTTAAAATTCCAAAAACAAACATGTGCATCATGACTGAATGCTTAAAGCAAACTGAAATATATTATAGAGGAATACAATCAACAGCCTATTCCGCCGTTGATTGGATTAATGAATGAAATAAAAAAACAGACACAGATGGCAGAAGTGGAAAATTAAGGTTTCACCCCTTAGATATCAGGCAAAGGGAGCAGCTTTGTGCTCACACTCCTCCGTTCCTCCCAGCTAAACAACCTGAGCAATTAGCTGCACCATTAGAGCCTGGAGAAGGGGGAAAGGAGCTGATAAGAGAAAGATGCCGGAGAGAGGAGGAGGAGGAGGAGGAGGAGAGAGGGAGTCAGACGCCGAAGAACTCTGCAGCTCTTGTTCCACGCCGAAGCCATGGTGCTGTTATGTGGAGTGTCGACGCCGGGGCCATTTTCGGGCGGGAGCTGATGAACCTGCGGATGAACAATTTCAGCACTTCCCTTGGACCCGAGCTTCCATACAAACTCCTCCTCATTAGTTTTTTTGTCACTTGTGCCAGGCACGGGAATAAATGAGACCGCTATCAGCTGCTGCCTTGATAAGCTGCCTTATCTCATTAGGTTCCACATCAAAGTTAATCAGAGATGGGAATAGTAATTGGCCGACTAGACAATGCCACAGATCATGGGGCTTTTGTAGTGTATGTCATCTCCACAACATCAGCAGGCTGGGGCTGGAAGATAGGGTGCATCTGTTGGAGAGAGGAGGAGAGAGGAGTGTGTGCAAGGGGGAGAGTGGGAGTGAGAGCTGGGAGTGAGTGTGCATGATGAAGAGCAGGAGGGGGGGGGCGAGGCGAGAGAGAGACCGAGTAGAGAAAGAGAGAGAGAGAGGGGATGAGAGGGGAAAGGAGTAATGGCAGAGGCATAACAAGCAAGCTGCTCAGAATTAATGAGCTTACTCAATAAGAAAAGAATAACCAATCAGTGTGTGTTGGGCAAATATAATTTGGGAATAATTGCTTGATTGCTTTTCTATAGTAGGCTGATTTGACCACACACAAGAACTGAGAATTAAGATGTCAAGACAAGAATTAATTTGGCAAGCGAGGGCACACAAATGTTCCTTTCGCTCCCCACTCAGGCGGCTTGGGAGGCAGCGGAGCCGTGAGTTGGAGCGCACTAATGATGAAAACACAGTGGTAGATTGCGTATTCATTTCCCTGTCTCTATTTTACATAAAGAGAGCCATGGCTAATGCCACAGATGTTGGGATATCATACAAAAAAAAGGGGAAAAAAACCTGTGCGTATGCTAACACATTTAATTGCCATTTTTGCATATTCCACTCCATTGTTGATAGCTAGTTGCAGCTGATTGTTCAGTTTGTGTCCTCATTGATTTCGGTGTTTTTTTGTTTTTTTTGGAGGGGTAACTGTCTGGGGATAGTAATTGGTGCGTTTTGACGCGTCCCACCCCCAAACAGTGCTTATTCCTGAAGTATTCACTCTTGTCTCTCGGTTGCCAATTCGCGAAGGCTCAGAGTGTGTCTTTCATTACTCGCTACCTGCTTTGCGAAATCAGTCTCGACCTCACTCACACACACTTGTGTGAGCGGAAATGTTGTTTTGTCCTCTAACAAAGTGCCGGTGGTCGGAGTAAAACATTAGAGAATAACCGACAGGAATACAGTGAGGAGAAGAGCAAAACAACACCCACCCCTAGGACCCCTAATGGCCAGCTGCACCCTGCTAATGATACACACACATACACGCACACGTATGTGCACACGCATATATACAAACACACACGCACACACACACACACACACACACAACCTGCGATGCTCCATTTCCATTACAGGGTATAGGGTCTTTCCGATGTACACATGGCAGGAGCTTATTAATAGTAATCATGGTGCATGATGCGGGATAGAATCCAACATTAGAGCTACATTTGGAATGGATTCAGCCAACCCCCATTCAATTTAGATTTGAATAAGAAATATATCCCGACCCGACCACATGCATATGAATCGCCACATATATTTGCTCCCACATGTGTCTGGTACTTAGTTCCAATTAGGCTGAAAACACTGCTGCTGCGACGGAGGCTGCTCACGCCGTCTCAGTTATCACCTCTCTGCAGGTTCCACGGCTAAGGCTATTCATTTTCAAATGTGTGTGTGTGTGTGTGTGTGTGTCAGGGTGTGTACGTCCGTGTGCATGTGTGCATTGACATTATTTGAGCAGTGAGGTAACTAAAGGGAATAAATAAGCAGGCAGAGGTCCTGTCATGATGATGTTATTGCCGCCCCGGGTTTGCCTGCAGCATTATGAGGACAGGCACACTGCCATATCCCTCACTGTCACATGCGCACACAAACACACACACTCGCACACATGCCTGCGTGCTGGGGATCTAGGGCACATGCTCTAGGTAAATTTGCTTTGATCCGCATTGCACCTAATTGAGTCACAGGCGATGTCTCTATTCCCACATCAAGGAATTTGGAAATGTTAGATTATTTCGCCAGGGGATTAAACCTAATTTTCGTGTGTTACGCATTAACCTATTAGGCTGGTTCATCTGCATTGCTAATGCCCCCAGTGCAGACAGCTGTCACTGCCCTGGAAGGAAAAAAAAAAAAAGAAAAAAAACATGATCATGCAATCCTTGAATGAGTGATCCCTGCACCGATTAGTGGCAGTGAACTTCGCTGAGCCCAAGTGATAAGGCTGCAAAATTCCCAAGTTGCCAATAGCTCCGAAAATTATCAGACTGTAGGCAAAGGAGAAATTGTGCCTTCCGGCTCAGGGGCTTCAATCCAGGGTTTGCCCAGATTGACATTATTTAAAGCTATGGAAATGGGCTCTGGCTATCTGGAGGATTGCTAGAATAAGAAATTTCCCAGCAACATTTATGAATACGCTGACAGGAGGGGATAGGGGCAAAGTATATATATATATATATATATATATATATAAATATATATATATTTATAAATATACTGTGTGCATTCTCGAAAAAGCAATTTTAGGGTAATTTCATGATTTTATGATCTAATCTAGGTAAATAAATAAACAGATATGTGTGGAGGGAAAACCCATATGGCTGTAATGTTCTTAAAGGACCTCAACAATCTTTACTGAGAAGCTACTTTAACAGGAATCACTGTGTGCTCTGCATGTGGACCAAGTGCATTGTTTCCTAACCTGATGCAGCAGAAATGGAAACAAAATCCCTTCAATCGCAGCCTGTTGTTTAGCCAGGACATATTGGCAATGTGACATCTGCGCAATGGCCTGAACGTGGGGCTACATGGAGATTGTATTATATTTGCTGGTCAGTAAAATGAATCCATGTTCCCAGTAGATTCAGTTTGGGTGCATATTTTGTTACATCGCCGCAGTGACGCCTCCACAGTGGACAAACAGACACACAAACACATACACACTGCTGGCACATCAGCCCTTTTTAGCATGCACAAGCACTTGTGAAGTGTGGATGTTGCCGTTTTGCATAGCTTAACACGAGTGTGCACACTGATGGACAAAAGCATTTGTGCGTGGTAGAAGATGGCGCCTGTGTGTGTGTGTGTGTGTGTGTGTGTGTGTGTGTGTGTGTGTGTGTGTGTGTGTGTGCATGAACACGCCGCGTATTTATCTGTCTTCAAGTGCGTATGTGTGTGTGAGTGTGCTATCGTCACCTATGAAAATGCTGAACGTAGGGTGGAACACTGCCTCTGAGTGTCTATTCAAATGAACACAAACATCAATCGCTGGCCGGCCCCCCTCGCGTTTTCAGCCTTGGAGGGTGACACTGTAGTAGTCACGCACATGCTCCACCCAGGATGCTTCTGTGGTGTTTATAATGAGAAGCAGAACATTAATCCTGTTCGTGCTGTTTATTGTGCTTTATTATTTTTTTTTAATTATGTTTTTTTCCTTTTCACTTTTGTTTAAGCGCTATGCAAATGAGTTACATGCATGCGTGTGTGTGTGTGTGTGTGTGTGTGTGTGTGTGTGTGTGTGTGTGTGTGTGTGTGTGTGTGTGTGTGTGTGTGTGTGTGTGTGCGAGTCTCGGGGCTGTGTGAACGAGGTACTGGACACTTCAGCGTGCCTAATGGATACAACTTCATTGGATACGGTCATTATCATGGATGTTCAAGAGCCATGTGACCTCACATCATCACAATAGATCCCCTACTATTCTCACCCACTGTCTAATTATGTATGGGTGCTGGACACAGTGCACTATACCCGCAATATCCACTCCGCCAAGGTTTGATTTTTATCATGGCTGGCTCAGTTAAAATATCTGTGACGGAAACATCAGGCCAAATACTGAAGCTCATCGAAACCGATTGACTTTATTTAGAAATTCCAGACTGAGCCTCAAAAGTGAGATTCTAGCCAGTATAAAAGCTAATGTAGCGCCAACTTTAGACTTTGCCTATCGGTAACCCGACGGCTGCAGTCTGAATGTGGGGAGTCCCGGAGCACAAAGGCTAATCAATGTCAGGGTGGAAGCGGAGAATCCCCTGGCCCACCCTATTTGACTTAACTGCTCCGTTTGTGCTCCCACTGATCCTGTGGTCTTTGTGTACATTGTAATGAGTGCTGACATAATCCTGCGGATTTTCCTGGAGGCCAAACCTTTGCCACCCCCATCAGGCCTGGGGTCTCCCCTCCGATCGGGAGGGCTGCCAGAGGAGGGGTGGGGGGAGACAGAACCACAATGCCCCCGACCCCCATGAGACACTTACATTTAGGGATGGTTTGAAGCTCTCTGTGATTGAGCTAGTAACCCATTTTAATCCTATTAACACTAGCCAACAAAAGCTAAATCTGCTGCAGGACAGGCAGGGCTGGGGCATGGAGGCTGGGCTGCAGATAGAAACTGGGGGAGGCTGGGACTAGAGGGAGATATTGTGGCAATATAAAAATTATATCTCAAAGGGAATACAAATATGCTGAACTGAAAAGCCTGCCCTTAAGGTTACTCTTTTTTCTTTTTAGGAAAAAGGGACTGGGAGGCAGGAAACAAAGGACAACAAGAAGAACACAGGGAAGAGACACAGAAAATCTGGGAACAAAAAGCCCCTTTGTGCCAAGATGTCCTCAAAGAGGTGGACCACCAATAGCCACTGTCAAAGATACACAAGGTTAACTCATTCAGCAAACATCCATCTTGGAGCTTGAAGGACATGTTATTGGCAGAACAGGGTAATAAATGTACAGCAAAGTGCAGCACAGGAAGCGAGTCCAGTGCCTCGTGGGTGTCGGTACCTCGAGGTCGAGGAACAAAAACCGGGGAGACTCTCAATGCACTTTTGTTTTGGGTGCATCGTGGGGGCAGAGGGGCCAAGTATGCTGGTGGTCCTTGCCCTCACCCCCCATTAGAAAAGGGAAGGGCTTTACACATCTAGTGTGGCAGCTTAAAACCCCCATTGTAGGAAACAAGAGGGGAGTGACAGGGCCCATACAGACAGAAAGTGTTCTTTAGCCAAACAGGGCAGGATATGACTCTTTAAGGGGCAAGGGTGTGAATGAACAATAACTTGCGTGAAGAATGAGCCCCTGTGTAAGCAGCACTGATACTGCAATCCCTCACTAGGTGTCTTCAGCCATCCCTCATAGCTGCGCTCTGTGCTCGGACATATTCCCCTGCTCTTGCCCTCCTTCTCCCCAGCTCCTTCCCCTACCGCCACGTCTCTCATCACCATATCAATTTGTCATACTAGTGGCCTGATCTGGCAGCGAAAGCCATATATATATGATTATAATTGTCAGTGTGGGGTTCTAAGTGATGAGGTATGATATGTCATTACGGCAGTGCGGGGGTAGTCTTTGACATGGGTCATTAGAGACAGGAGCCTTAACCAGGGGAGGCGGCAGGCCATGAACCAAAAAACTCCAAGGGGAATAGCGGGCACCCCTGTTCATGGCTCCAACATCATTATTTAGACACGGCAACGTGTAAAAAAAAAAAAAAAACCCTGCTTCTTCGCCCCTCTCCCTGTGGAGTATCTCCAGTGAGGTCTGGGAAGTGTGCATAATCAGCGAAGTGAGACCCGGGATTGGCCGAGCGGTCGAGACAGACAGTCAGCTCCTGTGAACCTCCTGTGAGGTCTGCCCTTCTCTCTTCCCAGGGCGAGGTCCTTTAAGCATCCTGAGATCCTTCTCTGAGACGGGCCGCGCTCGCGGTAGCCTTGTATACATTTATGTATGGGTCTGACCTTTCCTATAATGAGTTCACATCATAACCATTGACCTAAAAGAAAATTCACAAATGTTCTCTAGCGTTGAGGTGCAGTTGAAAAAAATAAATAAAAATAAAGGAAAGTGTGAGAAAGAAAGCAGGAGGGAAAGAGGAAAAGGAAAGAGCACATCAGTGAGTGTCACTGACATTGTTCTTGTGTAAAGTCCCATTTTACAAGCGTGTTATCTGGGAGCAAATCTCTGCTCTGAGATGATGACACTGATGTGTGATAAAATAGTGCCACTTACCTGTAATATTTATATATAAGGTTACGGGGTGTCTGGTGTTGTGACATGAACTATAAGAAAAAGAAAAACTGTTCATTTGAGATTGTTTAAATGTCTTGGTACTAAAATATAGCTGGTAACAATTAAGGTGGAGTGAATATTAAACTTTTTGAACAGGTTGTCTGTACAGGGAATTTCTGTTCATAATTAATACTTGAAATAATTAAGGCACTTGCAAATGACAAGGTACTGCAAAATGTGAACCATACGTTGGTTTTTCATTTTCACCCTTTACTTAGGATTTCATAAAACGTATTTTTAACTTTAACATTATTATGTTATATAGGTCTGATATGAGAACAAATTAAAACCCCAAACTATTTTTTACATAGCAAAGTACATGAATTACTTTTGGAGGAAGAGTCTTAGTTGGAACATTTTAATCACTTCTACAACTGTGATTTACACATTTTGGTAATTTTTTAAAATCCCCATCAAGAAACAATACAAATGGTTTAACTTTGTTTCTTATAAAAAAAAATACTTACACATTTGCATTCAGAAATTGTGCATCATTTCTGAATGCGTCATTCGTTGCAATATTGAGCTATTTAATACAGATGCCACATAGTCCACCACAGAAAATAAAACTATTACTTCTTCGGGGACACACATGCTGATGTATGATATCAAATTGTGATATCTGAAAATGATTCCGGTAAATCAAATAAAAGTTGTCTAAAATAATATGTGTGCGAGTGAGTAAGAGACAGAGAGATAGAGAGAGAGAGAGAGAGAGGAGAGAGAGAGAGAGAGAGAGAGAGAGAGAGAGAGAATGAATCTCGGAGTGAATGTGGGCCTCTGAGAGAATACCTTGACAACCCAGTGTGTGCCCTGTTCACAATAGAAGAGGCCACCCTACCAGTTAAGATTGCAAATTCAACCAGGGGAAGTGAGCTTGGAGGAATTGCTTGGCTATATTGGATATGACCTCCTGGCTACAGGTATATGATAAGCACTTATCTGTTTGCACTAACGGAGGACATTCAGACGCTTCCTTCCTTCCTGCTGAGAGGATTTCTTCCATGTACTGTATGCCACCCTCTGCACACACACACACACACACACACACACACATATACAAACACACACAAATGCAATGTTTACATCCCAGAAATAATATCTGCACACAATGGAAAGAAAGGCAGGGAAATAAGTAGCTGCCCACCCTGCTCCTCACCCCGGCTCATCCTTCTCATAATTAGCTCTCTTGTGCCGTTGTGCGCCGCACACAGCCGCCACAAAACAAGTGCTTCATGGGAGGAGGTATTTATCAACATTTCCATTTACTGTGTACAAAAAGGACATAAGCTGCACATTCTCCCTCAGTTCATGGGCAAACTCTTTTAATTCAGCGAGGAAGCGAGCAGGTTTTTTCAGCACACGATGCCAGACAAGCGTATCACAAATAGTGCCAGGCAGGCAGATAGGGGCTCATAACAAGAGATCATCAGTAATTTTCAAAAGTACTGAGTTCCGCCGCGAACGGCGTTCAGCGGGTCAGAAAGTGTACTTGACAGGAAATATGCATACTGAGTGGATCCTACTCCCCTGCTTTTCATTTGCGTTGTGTATTGATTTTTTTGGTCCCATTTAATACAATATTATGTGTGGGTCTACGGCGGCTTTTAGGTGTCTCTGGAGTGGACCAGTTCCATTGGAGGCTTAATGATAATTGCAGCTGGTAAAGGAAAGCTCAGGCAGATTTCATTGCAGGGCCATCAGGGCCCTCTCGCCCACCTCTACTTCCATTCCCATACCCCCTCCTTATGTTACACACACACACACACACACACACACACACACACACACACACACACACACACACACACGCACAATCACACTAGAAACGGTGGAGAGAGAAGGAATGTGTCGAGAGGAGGAACAAAAAAAAAAACAGAACGTTGATGATTTTTAAAGCAATCACCAGCCCCCTTTGATTATTTGTCATCATGTGTGACCACAATGCCATTTTAAAGTCTGAGGATGGTGCTTAAAATCATTTAGGTTGCTTCTATTCTTCCACCAATAAGCTTTTGTGGAGCGTACACTGGGAGTCCACTATGCATACAAAGATATTAACAGAGAGCTGTCAGCTGCGCGCAATGCAAATCACCTTTCCCCTCCTCCCGGGAGACCCTGATTAATGCCATCATTGTAATACAATTGGTCACAATGTGGCTTCCTTTGAGAAAAATAAAGTCAAATATGTAACTCCCTAATAACATGATACTTATCACCAGGGCTGGCTTATAAAGCTGTTAAACCATGACACCAAAACACACAAATCATATTAAGGTCCCGGTCACGCTCCCCGGCTCTCTCCTACACGCACACACACCCACACACTGAGGTTAGAGATTATTAAGCTGTCACAGACAGTGGGAGTGATAAGCGGCTATTTGGTCTACAAATTAGGCATAATTAAGGAGACATGTTGCCAAACAGAGAGCGCAGATATCTTCATGTAGCCCAAATATGACAGCATCCCCGTCCCAGGCCAGGATTTACAGGGACAAATCAAACTGGGGATGAACTCAGGTGTTAGGGAGCAGATAGTAATGCCTGTGTGCTTTAAGTCTTTCAGTCGCTCGGTGTCTCGCTGGCTTAAAGGAAGCCGTACAAAGTTGTATATCTAGGGGAGGGGGCCGGTGGCGTCGATGATGGCCGTCCTTTTTTTTAATTCTTTTTTTTAAAGGGCTTAATGTTCATCCCTTGTTTATATCTACAGCCACCGACAGACATGCACAAACATTAATGAGATTAAGAGGAAGCGCTGTGCAATATTTATTAGGGCTAGACAAACACTTCTGGGCTTTAGTGTGCTGGAAGCGGGGGCCCTCTCCAGGGGCCGGTGTTGGCACAGGCTGCCCAGGCAGGAGAGGCAGATGTCTCGAATTGCCAAGAGGATCTGCCTGCCTGCCACCCTCAAGATTGCCGCTCCAGTTCTCCACACAACTTTAAAATACACTCCATGTGTGGGTGTGTGTGTGTGTGTGTGCCTGCATCGCTGTGTGCGCCCAATAAATTCCCTCCATCCTTTACCCCCCACCCGCTCGTCTTTATTTCAACAAGTTACCGCCTTGCCTAATTTTTTTTAATTTTCTCTGTGATCGCTCTTTAAAACTTAAAAAATGCAAATGTGTGGATTGTTGTGATCCTTGATGAGGACCTCTTTTGTATTGTGTGTTAACCTCCATTAGGCTGGATTACAGGGACAGAGGCACACTGGCATTTTGGTCAGTGTCACAGTGACAGCACTTGCTGCTGGAATGCCCGGCTGTCACAGTGGGCTCTATCGCTGGGCTTTCTCTCCTCCGAGTGTGAACTAATAAGCCTAGAAATTACAATTGCCTCCCTGCTAAATCCCTGATAGGCGGAAATAATGATATCAGTGCCCTGCTAATCTTCATGGCTTGCCGCTTGGCGTCCGCCTATTGAGGCACCAGTCATACTTACGTCTGATGAGATGAATTTAATCTCTCAGTCTGTAATGACAACAGGGGCCATTTTAATGTTATGGATGATATTTGTCAAGGTTCTGTCTTAGATATCATTTTTTTCCAACTCTCCTCTTTCTCTTGCACGTACCCAATTTGACACCTTCTGTCAAGGTATCAGGACACTTGGACATTAGCTAAGGCAGACGCAGATAGCAAGTCTTTCTTAATTTCCTTCATGGCGAAACGAAACAAGTTGCAACAGCAGTGCAGATTTTGAATTTAAATACGCTGAATGTTCCTCAGAGTAATGGGATGTTAAAAGTACTGACAGAGCTAAGCAGATGCACCCAGACTTCTGCCAAGAAAATACACTTTAATTCATCCGCTGCTAGCTATTACCCAATGATACTGGGTCATTCAGTGCTCCACAATGTCCTTTTTACTCATTATAATCCGAAATGCATTTGACCACGTTCAGCATTCTCGCAATACTAATGCATTTCATTATGAGGGATGTATATCATCATAAAGGCATGTGTACTTCCTCTGGCTGTCGTTCATTTTCTCTGGGGACAAGCAATAAGACAAAGTTACATCAAATGTTTTTCTTTGATTACGGCGGCATACAAGGACACCTTTCCAAGATTATTCCAATCTATTCTCTGCCAGTTGCCCACTTTCCTGAGACCACGTAGCCATTGTTATGACGCATCAAGGTCACATGACAGCCGTGGCAGTGACCTACCTGTGTGGTGCAACAAGAAACGTGACAGCGAGAATTTAACTAAGTGTTTTGGAGTGTCCAAGAGTGGAGATCTCTCTGACTCCGTTCACAGATGAGTACTAAAATATAATATGAGCTGCTTAAATATTCATGCATATCCTCTCTCCAGCTGCACAAAACACCCAACTGCCCTAAACTGCAAAAAAAAAAAAATGTGACCATTAAATTGCTTTTTCTTTTCTCACTAATTCGCAGGAGTGAAGTTTTTGCAGTGACCCGAGCCGTGACTGAAAAAGTGAAAAGAGAAGGACTCAAAAAGAGAACAGATCCAACGCAGTTTTAGAAAGATAAAGTAATTTCACATTGGTGGTGTTGCTCAACAAACTATCCTGGAATAATTCTTATGAATATATTTACATATTACTGGGGACAATATCAGAAGTATGCCATATATGTATCATATTAATCGAGCAGCCATCATTGCATTAATGTAATAACGTTAAATCTGACAATTACCAAAATAAACTCTGTCCTACATTACAATATGAACCTTTATGATTAATGACTGGTCTAGACTCCCCTTATGATATTAGAAAGATATATATATATAATTGTATGATCTTGATGGCTGTTGCAGAGAAGCTTTAAAAGATCCAGCCACTTTAGTAATAAAGGCGAGAATGTAGATGTTGGATGTTATACCAGCATGACTGTCAGATTTTCTACACTTGAATGACAGTAATAAGTGTTCATTTCCCTCAGTGCTAGACAATAAATGATATCACAGGGTTTCACGCACAATTCACTGGTGGAAACAAGACATGCTGTAGTATTGTGATGATATAATAATGAAAAATAAAAATATAAAGACGGCACATTAAAACTTTGTTGTAGCTCAAGAATGTAGTAAGGGAATACCTTTAAGGACAATTACCACAAAGCATATCTGTCCGCTGGTTCCTGAATGTGTTTTACACAACTGTCAATGGCAAATGTTTTGTGCACCACACACACAAACACACACTCACACACACACACACACACACACACACACACACACAGACACTGCAGGAGGATCGATTGTCGTCATAGAAACTCTGTCATTAGATAAATGACTGCTTCCCGAGCTGTCAGATTAACTTTGACAGAACAATCAACACTATGTTATTTATGCCTGGCTGACAAAGAATCGTTTTGGCTTGGCGAGAGCTGAACAATCCCACTGTGTCCCTAGTTGTCCTATTCAGGAAAGTACGCCATTACAAGGGTTGAGTTATGGAACATTGGACTTCCTTTACTGTCTGTTTATAGGCCAACATTTGAATCGTTAATGGAAATTAGGCTTTAGTTCATTCATTGGCAACTTGTTGAAATAAAATAAATTCTGTGTATACTGTTTACACTTCGTTTTTTACTGTATGGTGCCAATTATTTCAGTAGGAAAAACTTAACAGATGTATATTAATATACAGTATAAAGAGCATGTTTGTAATAAAAAACAGTGGGGGGAAATATGCACGTCATGCAGATACTAGGCATTCGACATTTGCTGCAGCAAGTTTCTAAACAGGATTACATTTTCAATGGATGCCTTTCATGTGTTAGCAGTGATTAAGAAACACAAAAGATGCAGAGTTTACACCAACAGCCATGGCCAAATGTTCAGCCACTTTAAACCACTGCTAGCGTACACAAATCCTCGTGCGTGGGAACAGAATATCACCACACCGTCTGCTTTGTTTCCGTCCTCAGTGTTTTTGTTTTTTTTCCAAACTGATTGCCTCTCTGCTTTATGCTCTAATTTGAAATCTGTTTGGCTTTCCTGGAGGAGAGTATTGTTCTTTCACTGCACTGTGCTGTTAATGAGTATGGTTAAGAACATCATTATTTTTTAAGTATCATTTGGGTGTTCACAGTGGGTGATCTCGACAATAATCTGTTTTCTTGTTTCATATCCAGAGTGACAGCAGTGGGTGCCTCTTTAATACCCAGAAAATCATTAGTGCTGAGAGAGAGAGAGAGAGAGAGAGAGAGAGAGAGAGAGAGAGAGAGAGAGAGAGGGAGAGAAATTGTAATGAAGACGTATTAACTACGGGTAATTTGGTTGTTCTTCAGCTTGAGTTTCCGTTCGCTCTGCTAGTTGGTTTTATTTGCATTGATGTCTCCTCAGAAGTAGTTTGCTTCTTGAACAAAGGGGCTGGCGTATGTTAAGTGCTTTTGAAATCACGAGCATTGCAGCCACGAGGGCCGGGGCCTGATGAAAGGGTGTGAAATACAATGTGGAAATCGATTTCCCTATCTTCTCATTTGGCCCTGCCAAAGCACGGTGTTGTGTCAGAGCAGCAGACATGGGGGGCTGCTGTGTGCATGTGCGTACATTTAGCACACTTCACGCTATGAAGGGCTGAGTACAGGCAGCCGGGCTTTAAGCCTGATAAGTTCATGCAAATTCGAGCTATGCTATGGACAGAATACATTAAAGCTGTTTAGTGTTGATATGAAAGCTTAACAATTATGTATAACTAAAGAGAGAGTGGTGGTGTGGAGGGATGCTACTGCACCATCAGTTTGAAGGCCACCACCGGTAAGCCACTGTAGGAACCCAACACTCAAAATGGCAGCCGAGCCATTGAGCAAAGTTTAGCTAGGGCCTATGACCCATGACATCAACAGGTCAAAAAAAGAGCAGCCAAAACGGGTTTTCGTCCTCCTCTCTTCTCCTCCTCCCTCCCTCCACACCTGGTGGCTCTCTGCTTACTTCTTATTTTACGGTCAGTCTGCAAGCTGACATTTCAAGCCAACAAACCAAGCTAGCGCCGCATTGCTAACTCTGCCAGGTGTACAGAGGTGTGCAGCACAACACAGAATTGCAAAGACACCCGACATGATAATTCCCAACTCTTCCAATCAACTCAGCATTAGCGTAGCGTAACAGGACATGGATATGCACCGCTGAGTTGATGTTAGTTAAGTTGTTATCTTTTAAATAAATGCTTCATGAATCTTAATGCTGGTCTATTTCATGTTGCGCAAGAGTGAATGCTGCCAACCTGTTCTATTCAGAACTTTACAATCCTACCAGCTGTTGGTATGGTAATGTTAGTTATTCATTTAATTATAAATCAGACTTACAAATTGATAGTTCAGTATCTTTTACAAAGCTGAATTCATTAATTATCATTTGTCCTTTTTGAAGAGTGGTGCCCCGAGAAACTTTGATTAAAGTTATAATATGAGATAATTTTTATTTGAATACTGAAGCCTTTTAAGCCCTTGTTCCTAGAATACAAAGGTCAAATGCTTTATTTTCATTTCCTCAACCACACAGACAATGGTATTACAGTTACACTGAAGTGAATGCTGTCATTCAATAAGGACTGTGGGTGGAAAAAGGGGCGAGCGACAGGAAGTCAGGGGGTCCTTAGACAGTGTATGCACACGATTATACTCGTTGCAATCTGTCAGCGCTGCACCAAGCTAGCATCATCAATTTCTTTCCGTTTCCAGAAAAACTGCTTTTTGTCTTTCCAAATAGCTAAGTTGTTGCCATGGCTCGGGTCATCCATCCCCAGTGTATGTGGCTATTGAATGTAAATGACAGCTCTGTGTCTATACTGTCACAAAAGGGCCACAGAAAGCGGGGGCGATGGAACAACAGTGCGAGGGCTCCACTGTGGAGTGCTGGCAGTACCATCTGTGGGGATGGGTAAACAGGAAACGTACACAATGAAATTATAAGGTTTTCTCTCTCCTCGCTTCTGTGATTAATGGCAGTGATATCCGTCAAGCCGTTTCACCATATTTAACACTGCTACAGCAGTTTGCAGCTGTTGTATTTTTTCCAGTACGGCTAGAGAGAGAGAGAGAGAGAGAGAGAGAGAGAGAGCAAAAGACAGAGAGTAGACAGAGAGCCGCTCAATTAAAATACAGAATGACTCCTGGCTATTCTTTTAGCACCTTAAATCAGGACACGATGCATAAACACAACCAAGCGCACCCAATAACAAGACCGTTTGACACGACACCCGGCCGAAACAACAAAAAGACCACATCCCTCTCAGCTTTGCCCTCTGAGATGAGGCCTCTTATTGGTTGGGTGGGATCAGTGGGACTACAGGTCAGGCAATGAGCTAGGGGAGTCAATTAAAGGAGCTCCGTCTTAATAGCACTGTGATGTGGAGCCATAACAGCGCTATCTTGGCTCTCGCTCGAGGTGGCCAGATCTCTTTTGTGACACCAGCCAAGTAAATAAATAGCCAAATGAGGGCGCACAAAAGCGTAGGCGATATCCCAGGGCACCTATTATGCAAGGGGCCGGGGAAAATTATGCCCTCAACAAATTGCTAATGATGAGCCAGTGATGTCTTGTTAAGCGACATTGTTTTCCCTCAGATCCCTTTGTGTCTGTGCTGTGTTCTCCGTTTAACGAGACGCGCAAAAAAAAAAAGAAGCATCCGAGCAGCTCTGCGATATTTTCCCTTTCTTCTCCCTCCCTCCTCTCTTTTTTCCACCAATCCCTTTTTCCTTCTTCTTCCTCCTCCTCCTCTTCGTCTCTCCTTCGCAGTTAACTTGTGTATGTGCCTCTGTTTTTTCATCCCCTCACATCCGCTGCCACTCAGAGGGCCTGATTTGGCGCATGAGAACATGCTAGAGTGGGCCTGCTCAGCGGGGAAGGGTCTTTTGATGCAGACCCCCCTGGGATCCATCCACTGAACCAGCAGTACGTATCGCAGATGTGACAGCTTTCATCTAACAGTTAACTTTTCCTAATTAAAGTCCCAAGTCTAATTACACACCAGCCTATCTGATATTTCTGAGATGGTCATAGCAGTTCTGGGGGCAGAGCCCATCAAAGATCCAAGCCTCCGTGATTGGGGGGTGGGTGTTTTGTTTTTTTGGAAGGAAACGGAGCGTTGCTTGTGCCCTGTGTGGGCTTCTGGGCTCACCTGGGTGGTGGGGGGCAGTGAATGCCAAATGGCAAGGCCTCATCTCATTTGCAAAGATGCTGCCCCTGAATGTGGATGTGCAATTATGAATCAGGGAGAAAAAAAAATGGTTTAAAGAAAAAAACATTCCATAATTAGCAAGGCAACTCCAAGCACAAGCAATGGAAATTAGTCCTGGTGTAATAAATTAGCCTGTGCATATATTACATGAGATGAACCCCCTTGGGGCCTCGTATTAGCACTTTTGGCCGTACACTCCTGTGTATTTAAATAAACCAGTCACTCCTTCGCCCTAGCCCAATGACAGGCATTTCTCTTCAAAAAATTTTTTTTTTACAACTCATCCCCACCGTGTCAGCTGGGTGTGGTCTCTTTGTGTCTATAATACCACATGGGCTTTTGCATCCCACAGCCTCATTTCCCTGCACAGCCTGCCAGCCTTCGCGGATTCGTAATCATTGGATATTTTGTGTTCTATTTTACATTGATTAGAGTTACCCGTTTCTCCCTAGCTATTTTCTCTAGCTCTGATAAACAAATGTGAAATTAGAACCAGTTGAGATGAGCTGGGAGGAAAATTTGCATCAAAATAATACAGTGTGCGGCTAACAGACCAAAATCAGATAGCAGCAACAAAAGCTGGCAAATTGCAAATTAAAAGGCATGATGTAAATGGTATTTTGTCATTAAGCTTCAGCAGCCATTTTTGGAGCAGGAGGGGTATAGGGAGGCTGATGGTGGTGGTGGTGGTGTTGGGGGGGGCTCATGCCGCTGGTTGTGATGAGTCTTATCCAGAGCGATTATTCATACTTGTCCTTCTGCTTGAATTAAAGCAAGAGTGCTGGAGCCAGTTAAAGCCAAATACTTGAATGGCTAGTGAACTCTCACCTTCACGCGCATCCATTTAGCTCACAAATGAGAGCCAAGTACAGTCAGTGGAAAGCCATAATGGGTCTTTCTTCTTGCAGAGTGTGGCCATTACATACTAATTTCTTCTGGAGGCTCTTCAGGAATTTAAACACTTGGCTGGAGCCGCTGAGTCTTGTGCTGAGACGAGCAGACCCAACAATGCCAACACACAAGGTGTTTGTGCTGGTCACACTCATGTCGACTGACCACAATTGTGCTAAATTGGAGGGCTACAGCATGTTGTTGCATTTGGATGAGGAGCTGCATCTTTTGTGAAGTGGAATGTTTTTTAAGTTATTTCTTATTTTGAATTATTTGGAGTATAGAATCTGTGTTTAAAAAAAGTTTTTTCTCTCTAAAAGTCATATGATTTATAAAAAAAAAAAAACTGTCAAAAATAATGATACACATTGTGCCATCATGTAAGAAATGCTTAAAATAATATTTTTAAAGTTTCAAAATGCCATTTTTACTTTTGAGATGTTCTTCAGACTGAAGGTTAATTAAAATGGATACCTTATTTCAAGTTCAAATTATTTACTGTTTTTGGCAATTAAACCTTATATTTTTTATTTCAGGGTCCCTTCAACAATGCTAATTAAATATGTATAAAAAGAAAATCGGACAAGTAAAAATAGTGCATTAAATAGTATCAGTTAAAAGTACTCTTTACTACAGCACTTAAAGTGTGGAGATGATAAACAGAAAATAAAGGGCATTGCTGGTCAAACATATTATACATTAAACAGAAAATAACATATTTTCCTTGATTCAGAGTTGTAATTAAATATCAATCTGAATCCCTTCTTTAACACTAGAAGTAGTACAAACGCAAGAATGCATCAGTGTAACAACATCATTCTCTACTCTGACAATAAAGAAAACCTCTAATGTCATATCCAGTTCATATCACAATGGTGTAAAAACTGACCACAACTGTTTGTGTATTTATGATGTTGTCCTTGCTGTGGTCTAAACCATCCATTACCATTATCAACCAGCCCACATTGTTGATGAGTGGTATTTTTTGCACCAGATTACCCACTGCACATCAGTAGCACCCAGGAGGCAATGATTTAATTATGCAATTAGTGTGGTGGATGATTAAATGGCTTAATTAATAGAGGAAGATTGTGAATTTGGCTGGAGTTGACAATATTTAGCTAGCTCGCTAGTTTATGTGGATCTTTCAATAATTGGTCTTGAGCTCTTTTGTTCAGCGTAATGCATTGCTATGATGAGTGTGTTGATGGCAGAGCAGCTATTGAAAGACTTCAAAATCCAACAATAGTTGCATTCATTTGGCTATTAGGAATTTAAAGTGACATTCTTTTACTCATGGCTTTCCACAATAATGGCTAATATTTCTGGTATGCGACTTGTTAACTAGCTAATGACTCCACTTAGTGAATCAATAAATATGATTATCTACCATTGCAAAATGTTACTAGCTTTGTCCCACATGCAGGCTCAGCTGTTCCTAGGAAGGAGTAGGATTTCACACTTCATGCCTGCTTTGGAGTCATTAGATTTCCTGTGTTCCCAGCTTTCCCCCTGTGGATTGAGACTGGATCTTCACACAGGATTTATTTTTTTTCTCCAGGTTGGGGCTTTTGTAGTGTTTACTGGATTAGTTCAGCTCCGAGCTCTCTAACACAGCGTAGTGTACACTTGTCCACTTGATTGACGGCCCGCGGGGACCGAGCGAGCAAGTTATTTACTGCCCGTTTGTTTGCTCTCGCGCTGAGATACACGGAGATACCAGATTGTGAGGTAAAGTCAATGGTGAGCTACACGGGCCTTTGTCACTCACAAATAGTTGTGGCAAAGGCACAATCATTGGAGCAGGTCGTCTCCTGAGTCGAGCAGTGCTTGCCGTGAGTGTATATTGTTTGCAGCACTTGACACCAGAACATGAGGCTGAGAGAATCCTCACGTTCTAGTGTCAAGTTCACCGGTCCTCAAAAGCGTGACATCGTCTTGTGTGCAGAGAAAGACAACCCTGTCAACTAGGCTGTTGTTCAACATAATAGCCACCAGTGTATAGCAACTTCTGTTAATTTGTCTTTGATAGCGTAGGAAGAGTTTCACTAAAGCTAGTTTTTTTTTCTTCTTCTAACTGCTTTCTGTCTGGAGTGGTGCTTTAATGCTACGTATTCCCACAATCTGAAAAGAAACATTGTGGTGAAAGGCAATAGTTGTCTCTTTAATAGTTTAACCCCTATTGCACTTTGAAAGCTACGTGCAGTTTAACTTCCAGCTCCTCTGGGTAAATCGTTTTCATGGATCAATTTAGCAAATGGAACATTCTATTAATTTACTGCAGTATATGGTATTGTGTCCAGTCAATCAAACCGGCGCTACAGTTGTCCGATATTTCAATGACTTGTTCAGAGCATGAATGCAATACAGTACATATAATTACACTATTTTAATCACACATACTCAGCAGCCATAATCAAATGGGCAAATTACTAAGTGTGCAATTTCCCATCTTTTCGTACAGAAAAGCTCTAATAGAGGCTCTAAAGGTGGATATAATTATTTGCTTTTCATTTTGCATGGTTACATTATCCCTCTCTATTTGTTCTCAGTTTGACTGTAGGCAAGCGTGGGTATTCTACCCATCCATATTCAATAAAACACAGAATCTCACTTACTAAATATCTGGTTCTTTAGTGATGCTCAGTAGGGTCACACTGTGGTCACTGCTGTAAATCTAAAAGTCACTGTCTCTTAATTAAAGCCGTGTTTATAGTATAAAGAATGTATTTGGGGGTAACGTTCAAACAGAATTGCCCCATCCTTTCAAAAAAAATCAGTAATCATTGTTTCCTACTTTCAAAGTATTATTCACATTTAAGTATTTAGTATTTCTTTCATTCAAAGGTTTGCATGGAGATTTAAAGTGCAGAGTGCAGAGCTAAAAACAGTGAAGAGGGGATGATTTTAACCACTGTACGAACTTGATGCCGCTTCCCTATGTTGCTGCCGCTGTCAGCCGCCTGTCTGTCAGTCTGCCATGCTGTGATTGAGACATCAACCTAATCCATGTTTACACTGTCCTGCACGTGTCACGCCTAGCCGTTAACCACACAGAATTAGGCCGCGCTTGACACCTCCTGCAACCCGCCACTTGAACCCATCATCGACTTCAGGCTCAAAGAGCAGTTCCAGTGCTCCGTAAGCAGTTACTGCAATTGTCAAGGGCCGAGAAAAAGCAGAAATAAAGAAGGAGGCTATAAGGGGGATACGGGGCGGGGTGGTGTTGGGTGGGGTGGTGTAAGGAGAAACGATGGATGGCTGTGGGTAAGTGCCACTCCTTGAATATCCTCTCCGGCTGCCGTCCCACTCTGCCTCTCTCCCTCTGTCCTTCATTCTCCTCATGTCTCTCCTGTCCTCCCATCTCCTCTCCCTCATTCTCTCTATCTTCCTCTGCTTCCCCTCTTTCTGTTGCTTACTCAGAAAAGCTGCCAGTGTTTGCTTCTCCTTATCCAGGTTTCTAATCCGCCGCCAGTGAAAGAAGGGGGAGAGGGACAGGCAGAACCATTAGAGGAGAGTTTATCAGAGTCGCTCAATCTGTTATCACTCCTGTCCCTCTGTCCCTCCCGCCAGCCACCACCTCCCTCCCTTGTCACAGAGCTACTGATTGTAGCCCCTACCAGTCCCCACACACACACACACACACAAAGCCCACCTCTGAGTATGTTTGCGCATGTCTGTTCAACAGCTTTGTTGGTGTGCCTTGCCATAAGTGAGCACATATGTTATTGTGTACTACTGGCCATCAATTTCTGCACCACCTGAAAATGGCTGCAGCCAAGAATAAATAAAAGCCCCCCCCGCTCCTTTCATCGAGGGTGTGCTAGTTAACTCCCTGTACCTGATCACAAAGGGCCCGAGAAATAACACCAAACGTGGAGTATTTCACTAGAAACTGGAGAGGAGACACCGAGTGTCCCTGAGGGCACTTTGAGGTGTGAAGCGGGCGCGCTAAAATATGCCTGCGCCGTTTTGTTGGCACGGGGGTGCAGCTGGGACCGAGAGGGGAGGGCGAGAGTTTACCTAAAGGATAAATGTCAGAGGATCAGCTAAATTAGATCCTGCCTGTATTAAGACATCAACTGCCGCTGAAGTGGTGCATGTGTGTGCTCCATGTGTGTGTGTGTGTGTGTGTGTGTGTGGCTGTTGTGCTGTGCGGACCCCTGCTCTCAGCTAGAGACTGCAGTCCAGGCTAAAATGGAGCTCAAAATGGAAGTGGCAGAATAAGCCGTTTCCTAGAGTTCTGTCTAGTGCAGAACAAACCAGTGAAGAGGGATGGTCCTTGTCTCTTATGTCACACTGTGCTGATCGTGGTCCCAATAAACTGACTGCTAATAACTGCTGTTTTAGCTAAGAGATAATAGCAGGTGGTTTTTAAATCATGGACAATGGCTATTCCCCTGTTTTATTTGTATATAACCTATCCGTTTAAAACCTTAAATAATGTGAGAATATGTTTATTACTTAAACGCAGTAAAGACTCTTCATTCCAGTGATATAAAGTGCATCTGAGCTCCTTGACCACCATCGCTGCAGGCTTGGGCTTCCTATCTCTATTTAGCATTAGGGTTATATAGGTGGACACAGTGTAAGTACTGCTGTGGCCCTAAAGCAACAGACAGGGAATAGGTCTTTTCTTTTCCCCAGGCCCAAGTGTGGGATGTTGGCTGTAGTCACTGAGAGCACCACTGCAGGGCTTTGAAATCATAACACCTACAACTACCATATTTGTTCTCATATCCGAGACTACACAGAACACAGCCTGAGAAACATGCTGGCTATCAATTTAATGTGAAAATACAGACGGAAAATGACTGCATTTGGATACAGTTTCCGTGGGTAATTTGCTGTGAAAACATTGCCGCAGGCTTTATTAGAATTTGTGTTTTTTGTTTGTTTTTTTTCAAATTTTGATGTCTCCATCTTGGTTTATGGGGGAAGCGCAGCGCAGCGCAAGGCAACAACAGGAAAATAGCTGGTGCAGAGTGACATTTCTGCCACTTCGTTCATGTTCCATCATTTAGAAGTAATGGCCGTGACCACTGCCTCCGTGTTTACATAGCAATGGGCTCCCAGCACCCAGCCTGTGACAAATTATAAAAGCCGGGCCTCTGTAGCCGGGCTGCATTTCATTAAACTTTAACTTCCCTTATCTGCAGCGACAGAGGACGGAATAATAAAGGCTGACAGGTATCTAAAGATGTATGTTTGGACTAGGGGACAGGAACAGCATGAGAGCCTTAGCCAGCTTTGTCACCAAAGAAGGGACATATGTTGTGGGCTATAAAAACTGAAGGCAGATGTTGCCGTTTTACTGAAGCCGGGAGAGGTTGTAGACGCTGATGGTGCTTCGCACATATGTCCACCGTGAATGGCGGTCTGTTTCAATAACAATGCTAACTGCTGCACATGACAAAAAAGAAAGAAAGAAAGAAATACAGGTGTTATCTGTTATCTGATCAAATACAGTGAGAACATAATATCCACGAAAACATTTGTTTGTGCTGCAGGCTATATATTTAAATGTCTTACCTTACCAAAAATCTGCATTTGTTAGTAATCTCTATGTTTTAGTGGTTGCATTGAAAACATTATGTTAAACAGAAAGTAAATTATTCAATTGATGAGCTGAATTCAAAACAAAATATTTTATCAAATGCATGGATTTTATGTATTAGCCATGCACAAGTATTGTTTGTGTAGAAAGCTGAATATAAATTAAAGATACCAAATTTAAAGACATTTCTTTGACTGTGGTGACTAAGTCACAAAAAAAAGAAAAACTTGAGGTATGCCGTCATTCATTAGTGGGAACAATATGCCTCAGCCTTGCTTGTCTTTGGTTGTGTGTCCCCTGCCACCCCACACTGAGGCCGCTCTGAAATCCACTCTACACTAAAAGACCCCTCAGAAAAGAAACTTGGATCCCAGGTGTAAGTTAGATGAGGTTTATATCTCAAAATGACAATGTGGCAAGGCCAATATTAAACCATGTTAAGATCTTCTAAGAGAAGCAGTTGATTGATTCCATAGAACCTTGTTCATCAAGGCCACCAGGTTTGAACCAAAGATATTTGAAATGTGAGGAAGAAAGAGGTAGTTACGGCAACAAAAAGCTGCTGAAGCGGCCTTTGTAAGTATCTGAAAGGACCTATCTACAGCTCGCTAGGCTCTCCCATTGAGCAGACGAAAGGCTACCATGTAAATAAAAGCCAAGGGTGAGCTCACAACTTTGCCTGCGTGAATAAAAATGCCCACAATAACATTACAGATGCGTACACAAATAAAGCCAGCCATTCATTTCCTTGTAATACTCAGCAGGCATTTTCTCTTTATTCAGTCTTCCGAAAAAGTATATGAATTTCTTGTGCGGTTTAATTCAAAGTACAAAAATAAATTTACACCCCATCGTCAGTTTTGCTCATTGTGTTCAATCTTAACACTGATTTTGGGAGACCGATGTTAGTCTTATATCTTTTTCTCACTTAACAATATCCAGTTTGACTGGCTCGGCTGTGTACACATTTAAGTGCTGCCAATTTTGCGATTTTCCTACACTCTCCATGAAAGGTTGTTTTTTTTCCTTTCTGTGGTTTCACCAGTGTGAGTTGCTAGACAGCTACGCACACGGCGAGATAAGGTCAGATATGGCCTTCCCCGTGGGTGTTGGCGGTGTCGGTGGAGGGTATCGGCCAGCCTAAGGAGTAGACTAGGTGGCCGAGATAGCCTCCTCCTGCAGGCGAGCAGGTCTGGAGTGCTGCTCTCTCTCTCTCTCCCCCCCCCCCAGCAGCCATGTCCTGTTGGAGTGAGCCCCTTCACCGAAGCTTTGTCTGAGAAGAGAGTAGCCGAAAGGGCTCTCTGACACACTGGACAAGACCCTTCAATATACAAGCGCCACCTCCACAGCCTCCTAACCAACCTCGACTACTACGCACACACACGCACACACACACACACACACACACACACACATGTGCACACACTCTGCATACGCTCATGTGTGGCTCCACACGAGTGCTGATGTTGTTTTATCTCCTGCTTTTTGTGTGATTTTGGAGTTTGAACAGAGTGCTAAGCTCAAACGCAAACATTGGTGAGCCGGAGGCGAGAGCAGAGCGCCATCTGCCCCGTTCACGGCCTATTGGGCTTTCACTGTCCATTTCCAACAAGAAAAACCTCTGCATTCACTGCAAAACCAGGGGAGAGAAAAGAGACAAGATATAGTTGTACACTGCCCGAGTAAGTTTTAAATAGTTCTTTATCTACAGCTTATTTTTGGACCGAATCTCTGGGAGGGGAAATAGAGATGTAATCAATAATGAACAACCTTGAAAATTGCTGTAAACAGATGGCCTATTGAAAAGAGGCAAGCTTTCACCTTCTGTACTTTCGCCCCATATTTGTGTTTTCTAATTTACAATCCAAAAAAGGACGTTTTTCTCCATAACCGAGCCGCTGGCTGCATCTGTTCTCTGAGAAAAAGATTGCAAACCTCCCAGTCAATACCGGCACACAATTGTCTTTCGTGTTATCATTTATAATAACCCACCTTTTACTTGTCTCTCAGGAGACGTTTCCCAAGTCTCAACAGATAACTCGCACCATGTGTCACTAGACGAGACAAAGCCCACAGTGTGACATATCTAGACCGACGGAGAGGACTCGGGGACGGCGAGGGAAGAAAAGAAGAGCCAAGACAAGAGCGGTGGGGGAAGGAGTGTTAAAGAGGAATGCAGTATAATGTATAGTGGTTTTGTCCAGGTAACTGTTGGCTCCAATGCAGCTGTGACACATTTGAAATTGGCCCTGGCCTGCCTACAAAGACGGACAGAGGCGCTGCGAGCACTAGCCAATCCATACTCTCCAGACACCTGCTCGGATTGGAGAATCCTCAGATATTGACCTTCAATTCAGCCGGCATTCAGAGTTGATGAAAAGAGATAAGCACTCTAATCTGTCCGTCGTCTTCGCGCTCCCATTTATTGACTAACTGACACGGGCTTATTTTAGCTCCGGCTGCATGCTGTCGCCACACGCCAATGGGATACATAAACCTAATACATGTTTATTTGAAAGAGGCTAATATGAAAATTGCCGCTAAAGACACATGAATCAATTTTCAAAAGCAAACATAATTGGATATTCCGGGACACTTATTAAATGTGAATTGGCCCAGGTCTTCTTGTCTGTCAGAGAAGTCTGCCCCCCCACCCCCCTCCCTTGCTATAGTTGCTTGTGTGACACGTTATTATGCTCCGTTTCCCTCTGTCAGCCGTAGCCATTTAACAGATTGCCTGCCATGGAGAAAACTGCTATAAAATCTCAACGGAGTGGTGTGTGTGTGTGTATAAAATGAATGCGTGTTTATCTAGCCACATGTGTAGTTACATTCACACATTATACTCGGGTAGGTCCTTTTTCTTACTCCTCCCACCGTGGTCCTACATTTTCACATGACAGTTGTAGGCTGGACGTTAGAGGCACTTGACAATGAGTAGGAGAGTAGGAGGAAGTGCTTACTGAGAGCCTCTGTAGAGGAAAGTGATGCCCACATACTGTCTGTGTCACGGACCTGCTATGAGGGGTGACCATGTGGACGGATTCACACACACATACACACACACACACACACACACAACACACACACACATATAATCAAAACATTCAGATTATTGAAGGGATTCTTGCGCAGCCAACCACGTATCAGAGAGCCATCCGGTCATTTTCATATTCATATTTACATGTATATGAGGGCCGGCGCATCCCAGGAATACAGATCCATTTAAATTCAGACAGAATCCGTAAAATACCCACCTCCCGAGAGCCAGGAGAGAGGGGGAGAGACGGAGAAAGAGGCCAGTATATTTATTTGAGTGACATTGTCTAAATTGAAGTTTGACACTCTTCACCACTCTAACCTTTATGCAAATGTGAAAACATCTATATGTGATGGACAGAATTCAATTAACTTAGATGACAGAAAATAATCTAGTGAACTGAATACATCATGCAGTTGAAAGTAACATAATCATCCTGGTAGGGAAGGGAAAGGGGGAGGTGGGTCAGCTGGAGAGAGGCAGAGAGGGAAAGAGAAGGAGAGAGAGAGAGAGAGAGGGGGGGGGGGGGGTTGGAGGAATGGGAGGGAGGGCACAAAGGAAGTAGAAGATAGAGCCCATTTCTCCGCCGCCTTATCGAATGGCACAAGCTCTATTTCTCCAAAGCGGAGTCTTCAGTCCACTAAACTCTTGATCTCAAATGAGAGACCCTGGAACACTGTTGCTAAGCAATTAGGGGGGGCTTATTGAGCAGCTGATTCCCGCCGCTCAGTGTCCATCATTACAATTTTTTTCCCCTCAACCTCACAGACTTCCATACTGATGAACAACAGCCAGCGCCCTGTGGACACGGGCAAGAAAAAAGGGCTCCTATACGGGAAGGCTGCAAATTACACCAACGCACACCGCACACCCTTATTTCACCCAATAACAACACCCCCACCCCCCCAAAAAAAATAAAACAACAACTGTTGCTGCATGAGCCCTAAGGGTGTGTGTGTGTGTGTCATAGAGAGAGATCATGTTTTTTTTGGGCATAAGAATATTCTGGTGGACAAACAATCTTGGTGTTTTCTGTCCCACAGTAAACACATCCGTGATCACATGTCTGCAATTATTAAAATCACCTCACGTCAATACAAAAAGAGCATATGTATTTTTACATACAACATCCACATCACTCAACAATTAGCCTTTATTGTAGGAATCGTTGTGTAAAGACCGAGCTGTGGTGGTGGGAACCAAAGGAGCAACCGAAACCTGCCTCACACAATCGTTGCACACATTGGTGAGCTGTTGGCCAGATGGGGGCACCCTTAACCAAGATATGAGACACCGAGCTACACCAGTGGAGCCGCTTGCCACAATGGAACAAGGAGGTGTGTGTTGTTATGCTCAACACTATTCAAAAGTTGAAATACTTTACTTAGCCGTGAACTGTGCCCAAATACACTTTTAAATTACCAGCATACTTTCCTGCATGTGGTTCAATATATGCCGTGAGATCAACCTAGAACAAGTTTTTTCATTCAAAATCTACATTGAATCACCGTCATAGATCACTGGCAATCACTTAATCATAAAGAATATACAGAATGTTTCAATGAAATATGACAAAACAACAACAACAACAACAGAGGTAATAATGAATGAAATCTACCTCACTGGTTTGCAAAACTCCTCTAAATTCACATATCTCTGCTAAATTGTATTAGAATGCTGATTTAATCCCCACCCTTCACATGTGGCTAGAAGACGGCGCTGCAGAACTGAAACCGCATTCGTAATGGATGGTTAAGTGACTCCTCACCAGATCTCTTACATATAATATAAGTTCCATTAGCCCCGAAATGGCTACTGTACGGCATTTAATTAAATATAGCCTTTCAAAGAAACCCACGGCAAGCAATTTAGTGTGTGGTTACATTTGAAGCTTGTGTGAGGTTACTAGTGCTTTTAACTACTGCACCCACTGCATAAACTGTTAATTAACATATTTAGAATGAAGTAGATTTGCCATGCACTAATCGTTCTCTAATTCACTAAGAACTGCAGCCTTTCAAACAGTGGACAGTAATCAACATGCCAGGCCTAAACATTACATAATCTGTAATTATGTTTCACTGAAAGAAAAGGAAGAAATATATAAATAAATATACATAAATTAACAAAAGCCTATTGATGTGATTGGTTAATGGATGCCTTTACGTGTTGTGAGGGCTAGGGCTATTACACTTTGTGACCCCCCAATACACGCGCTCGCAGGAATGCAAGAGAGGGAGTGTCAGAAGAGGGAGCGTGTTCTCGAGTGCTCTTAATAAGTTTCACCAATTTCAAATGTACCGCTTCCTGCTCTTTGGAATTATTCCTCGACAGCGTGCCCAATTTTATACTGACAATAACCAATATCTGCTTGTTCCCGGACCGTCATGTGTTCTGGAAATGATTCCACCCCACCCTGTATGGTGCAAGGGGTGGGCCTGTCCCAGAGGCCCCAGTGCACCATGGGTAATGTTTTGACTCCTCAGGTATAATGAGGGAGCTGTGGCTCGGCCGCTGGGAGGGAGAGTGGCAGCACTCCAGCCCTGACCCCCTCCAACTCCTGGAAACAAACCCGACTCCCGCCCCACTCGCAGCTTTAGGGTTGAGAAATGAGAAACGGGCCGACGACTGGCGCTCGTTGTACCTGCGCCCATCAACAGGTTAAACATTGGACTTACTCTTAACTACACCCCTTCTGCTGTGATTCTCCTGCGGCTCTTACAGGATCACCTGTATCTACATTAGATGGGGCTGACTACTGAGACATAAGTACCGGAGAATACGTGGTATATTTGCTAATGCGTTTAAATTTTACTGCAATTTTTTTTTACAAGGCAGCACCCTTGTGTCATTACTTACAGGATATGAAATGTTTGTCTTCATTTATAGGAGCTTAGAATATACAGGATGCACAAAAACTGCAGTGGTGGAGAAAAACAAACCCTATTTTCTTTTAGCTCCTTTTTCCACTAAAATCAGTGGTAGAATTAACCATGCAAATTAGGACTGCTGAATCAGAAAAAAACATGAAGCTTCATGGGAGGAGGGCAATCGTTGGATGTCTTCCTCGTGACCTATAAGGTAAAGCAAAGAGCAAACCTGCTGGGGTTCAACAGTTTTGTATGATTAATTACATGTGCAAAAGTAGTTACTTTTTATCTTTAGTTTGGTTGCATCGCACTTAGGCACTGTGAGGGTTAAACACACACATATTTTGATTGAAAGAGGACCAATAAAGAGGAATCTCGCCGGGGGGGGTCATTTATATATATTTCTTAACGTCGCATTACTTCCATCCCAGAGGCCTGTGGTTCAGTCACACACACATCAGGAGAAGATCACACAGCAGGCAGGCGAGCCTCTGCTGCACTGGCTGTTGTCAGGTGACTCTCTCTACGGCTTCCAACGGCGGCAGATCCCAGCAGGGGACGTCGCTGATTGCTGACCACGCACACAACAATGTCGCTTGTGAACCCACCGCTTTATGGCTGCCCCGGCTTTGATGCCACATCTAATTGGCCGAGATGAACTGTGGCTGTGGCAGCTTGGGGCCCAGCTCCACTGTACGCCAGTCCACACAGTTACTGTCTGCATTTAATTAGGTCCCCTCTGCCTTGTGCTTGTGTGTCAACTGTATGTGTTCGCACACACGCAGTATATCAATATGTACATCTGCCTCTATCTATGCAACCCCTTCTGTGTATCTGCGTGCATTTTTTCTGTACAAGTTTGCTATAAAAAATAGCAGTTTGTTCTATTTTGTTATGACAGATAATCAGAGATTGATTTCATGTCCAAAAAGGAAGGTGGGGTTGTTCCACTAACAGGTAATCTGAGACATGATGAGGTGCGTGGCGGAATTAAGATGGAGAGATTTGGGGCTTTATTGCCCGTTGGTTTGTTTTCTCAGTTCTTAACGTAGCTCGAGGTGCTAGTGATTGGCTCGGGCGGTGACGGGGTGCGATCGAGCAAGAAGAAAGAGTGAAGGGTGTCGTAGTGGTTTGTTTTCGCAGGCCCTTCACTTCTCAGCGTTTGGCGATGGGTCTGGAGCCTGTTGTCGCCGCGGAGGGGCTGCGCGTGAGTGGCGCTTTGTTTAACTTCCTCTCAGTGCTGGAGGAACCAGCAGGGCCCGGTAATGAGTCTGCAAACAGGACTCACGAGGAAGAGAACAGCGTTTCCCATTACTAATTGCAGTGAGGGATGGTAATGTGTTGCCCTGCATTTTAGCAAGAGGTTCTGTCTCACAGGAAAACGTTGTTAACGGTAATCAGTCATTTGCCATAAAAGATCACTGTGCTTCATGACAAACGCACAACTCATAAAAAGGAATAGTAGAGCTTAGCTAATGCATAAACCACGCAGACAGCTACATGAAAGTTGCGTTGGCAGTTACATGCCGACAGACATATTCATGTGACAAAATGAAGGGCAATTTTAGCTGTGCTGCTTTGTTTATTTGCATAAAATTGAAGAAACACCACAAAAGTATCATGTGTCTCAGCTTGTGCTAAACTCACCAGTGCACAATGACTGATTATGGCAAATTACTATCCCTGTACGAGCTGCCGAGAATCCGCTCTCTGTGCTGTATGTGGCCCTGAAGCAGGGAAGAGAAATCGTTCCGCCCAAGTACCATAAAAACAGATTGGAAGCTCGGCACTGTGAATTAGCTGCACAGGAAGCCCCCTAAACCCCCTGTTTTATTCATGAGCATGAAGGCTATCGGAGTCGAAGAAACCCCTGTGGTCTCGCCCGCTACATCAAGGTTGCATGCCGCGTCCATGGAAGGTTGCATTCTTTTTTCTTTTTTTTTCTTTTTTACATGTCACATTAAAAGGCATCAGAGATCAACTGCTGCTGTCATTTGAAAGCACGTAAACAAATTATATACTCTAATGCAGCCAGAGAGATCAACCCAGCAGCTGTTTAAAGATAAAAAATGTGCAAACCAGCATTCAACTCATGGTATCCTGCTTGACAAGTCCACAAGTGACATTTTTGGGGTTCGGGGGCTTTGTTTGGCCAGAGCTGGTGTAGGAGGGGAGTGGAGGAACTTTTCACAACTGTTGATGAAATGCATTGTTGTTGGTAATCCTTTGGAAATTGAAATAGGGAGAGGCAGTGGCTCCTAAGGGAGGGCGATGCAGTGGACACACACACGGCAGCGCTACACTAGAGCACTGCGGAGCCTGAGAAGTTGTTGGTAGCCACGGGGGGTACAGTGGATTGGGGCCAAGTGCGAGGAAGGTGAAGAGGCCACATCTGCCAAAATTGCAGAGGAGTGTACTAGAGAAAATGAGCTTTCAAATTACCAATGTCTCCTGCAGTCTGTTTCCTGTTTTACTGAAACACTGTCTACTGTCACTGCTGTTCCTAGAACAATGTCTTCAGAGTTTAGCATCAATTTAAGGAGAATACATAACAAGGATAATTCTCAGCTCTCATAACAGAACAAAAAAAGATCACGTATTGTGAATTACTGGAGATGGAGAGAAAGCAATGGGAATTTCCAGTACAATGTGTATTGTAATTTTTTTTGGTATAAATACAGATGCTTTATTAAATCTGAAACCGAACACGAACTGAAACACAGACTTTTAATCTGTGGTATAAGCATGCATTCAAACATGAACAATTTACTTTACCAGTGAGAGAGGGATTAACTGGTCTATTTCTAATAAACAAGCAATAATAACAAAATTGCTATTGCGACAAGAGGCTATTTATTGCTTTTCCTTGTATAATTCCTCTTAAAAGCCATTAGATGCATCTCACCATGTTGAGCCGCAGTATATGCAGAATTCAGAGCCATGTGTCCTTGTTTACTTGGTTTGTCTCTGTGCCAACATTTCCTAATTGTCCTCTCTGTATTTAGCAACTTGGTCTCTTGTCATTACGGTGGCACTGAAGTCCTAATGAGTGGAATTGTTGTCTGAAAGATGGTCCCCTTTTTTTCCCTGCTGCGAATGCACATTAGATCCAGACGGCTCATTTCCATTCCCCCTGTCATCTCTCTAGAAATGACGTGCAGTGCTTGAAACTGTTTATTTCCAAATTCAGACCTCCTCCGCGGCAGCCATCGGCTTCAATTACCAGTTTTTCCTGAGCGGAGCCATCAGGCAGCCTGACACTGAGGTCCAACCTAATTCCCACCTTCTCCAAAGTCAAGAGCATAATGTGCAGATAAAAAAGGTGGAAAATAGCCTGCCACTCATTAGCATGCAGCGCCTGCCTGTTCATTTGCTTGCCGCGAATGAAAGTTCTGACACTCAGCGCCTTGTGCAATACGAGAATAGTCCTCTTCAGACTGCCTCGTGTCCTTACTGCCGTGGAAAGGTCATCGGCAGAGGTGTGCGCTCACCAACCTGGCTCTCTGCTCTTCACTGGCCCACCTGGGAGCAGGGTTAGCCGGGGGTATTGATTCAGGGAGAACCTCATTACCTGCTGAATCAACATATTATTGCCACGTTTCACCCAGTCGAATTGTTTACAAGTGTCTTTAGCGCGGGCAAAACCCTGCTCTGGTGGGCCACGACCGCATTCATTAGTCCCTGACCCCGGTGATTATGTGTTATCTGATACGCGGCTATCTGGCTTGGCCGCATGAGCAGGGCCACTGGCCTGCATCGGCCTGGGCCCATTACAAGCCCTCTCCTTTTTCTCTCTCCGTTTTTCTCTCCCTCTCCCCCTTGATCCCTCTTTCCCTCTGTCTGCGCTCCCTATGAATGTATCCATTAGCCTGCCGATGTGTAAATTGTTTTCACCTGCACTGCGGGCAGATGGGGAGCAGTGTCTCTGTCGTGATTTCCTATGCATGAGCTTTCTAATCAGTCGGAGAGTAACACGATTCCCTTGCTCCTTTCCCAGAAAAAAAGGTGAGCTTCCACACATCCATTACATACATGCACACACATGCACACGTGTTCTCACACTCACAATCTGCAATCAATATGCACGCTGTGTTGTGGGGATATTGGTGCGGCGGCAGTGGTGACAGGGTTCATTATATGAGCTCGCCTCACAACACTGATGGCTTAATACAGAGGAGAGGGCCGGGGCTCGGGCTGATCCTTGCCTCTGCCATTCCCAATTCCTGTTCAAATCGACGGATAATTTGACCTGGAACACTAAACCCACATAAGGGCAATGATATCCAGTAGCAGTGTCAACCATGTGTGACCCACGGAAGAGACAGGAGAGGATGCCCCTCGCGCAAACAAATAAAGCATTCCCTAATGCCTTAATGTGGATGTGACATGTACCCTGTAGGCCTCTGCTGGAAACGGGGGTCAAATGGGCCATCCAGGACTGGATTGTAAGTAGAGGAGCTCATATAATGAGCTGTCTATTCTTAACTGCTTGTCTTTTCTGTTACTCACATAGAAAGTTACAGCTCTTGGTCCTGTATGTAGGATGCTGAATCAAAATTTCTGATTACATTTACAATTATTGCAGTTTAACTGTATATGGAATGTTTTTGCAATTATGCTCGGTACACTTAAAACAGACCCGCAACTTCAACATTACATAGGTGTAACGTTGGCTTAATGTATTCAAAGCCTGGGTTTACATTAGATGAACACACTGGATACTGATTCGGAGTGAGATAAGACCCAAAAAAACAACCCGAGCAACCTTCTTCAGCATCAGTAATAGGTTCACGTCAGTGCAAGTCACCTGCTGCCTGACAGCCGGGTCACTGCCACTGAGCCTGAGTTGGTAAACATGGAGGTGGAAGGGCACAGTCTTAACAAGACCAGGGATCGTTGTAACCATCGTTGTAACCATCCCACCACTGGAGCGAACGCTAAGCCCTGGCTGTCAGATGCCTGACCCAAACAGCCCAGCCCACATGAATCTCATCATCTGACAACCGCACACGCTGCCCTTATTCGCCGCTGCGTACCACACCGCCTCAGCTATCAGCTGTCAGTCAAACTCCAGGCTCACAGACTTGTCAAACTGAGAGATGATCCTCTCCTTCCTGTCTCTCTCGCTCACCGACGGGATCTGCCCGCGGACCGCAAGCGTGTGAAAATGATTGGGAAAACGTCTGGATGAGACTAGCGGAAGATGGCCAAAGTAAAAGAATAAAGACATTAAAGAAAATAGGGAATGAATCCACTCTGCAAACTACGACATCGCAAAGCGTGCGTGTGCTAACAACACACCACTGTCATTAGACCTGGGAGTCTTTGTTTAAAGCCACACTGACGCATTGTGCTCTCAGACGGCACTCAAGACGGCCTTGATGCGTATTCAAATAAACAACGAGCGCAGTATCAAGCTGAATCTGATCTCTTCACTCATCCTTACTTGCGGAAGAGACATCTAGAAAAAACAAGTTTAAACAAACAACTCTACATTAAACAAAAAAAAAAGTACAAAATATGTATTAACGCAGCTTAGCACAGCCTCTTGGTGGTCAACTTCCTCCAAATGAAAAGGCAAGCGTTGGAAACTAGTTCCCCCTCCACCCCATTCTATTTCGTAGTATTCTTTTCCATGAAATTATAAAGGGGATTTGTTGCAGCTTTTCATCCACTTGATAGCACTTAACTAATTGCTGTCCTCTCTTGGACAAAAACGCACTCAGAAAAACATAGACATACAAATAAACCATATGCAGGCATGCAGGCTCATGGCTACATGCTTACTGTAAAGCCCTTTTAAAATTTTAAATCAGACCTGGTTCTGAACAGATGCTACTAATATCATCATCTGGACACATTTAATCTTTTCAATATAACTTTGTGAAAATACCTATACCTGTGCCAACTACAAGTGCCTACTTTTGAAACGATTATAAAAGCCCGGTCAAATCTCTTTCGCTGGGGGTATCAGCCAATTATAGAAACAAGTGACCATTGAATTAACACATGGAAAGCTTTTGCACTCTGATGCAGAATACGCTCTGGAAAAAAACTAAAATATGTCAGACCTTAATTTGCAATTTCACAGGGAGTCACCCGAGTTCTGGTTAAACAATAGGTTTCAACTCGATGGAAACACAATGGGATTGTAAATGTTAAAATGTGCCACAAACGTGTTGATAAATGTCACGGTTCTCCTTCAACATTTTTGTAAATGCTATCCAGACAAAACTTTGAATGAATCACAAATGTTCTGACTAAGTTCATTTTGAACTCGCCACAAAAGGCATCTCCTACACCGTCTTTCGTCTTAGATGAGAATTGAGGATTTGCATTAACAGCAAACACTGCTTCGGTATCTAAGTGATAGTGAAAGGAGTGAAGGGAGAGCCATGAAAACCAGAGCTGTGGAAGAACAGCCACAAAAGACAGATAAACCCAACACCACAGAGAGGTGAGCCAACTGTTCCAAGTCTAACACAAGGGGGGGAGAAAGAGGGAGGGGGCGGAGAAGATAATTTAGCATTTGTGTAAGCTGTTTATCAAATTATTAACTGCACAGATGTTTCTGACTAGCTAGGGGCTGAACATGGGCTCTGCCAGGAAGGGGAACAAAGGTCTGAAGGATTCAACGGAGATGTGCACTGAATATCAATTTAATTTACTAGCTGTTAATTCTCATGCAAATTGTGACCTCTGTTAGGGCATATCAATGGCCATGCACATTGTATGTCTTCAGAGGAGCAGCAGGCAGAAAAACTGTAGAATACTACAAATGGGGAAAATAATATTTTCAGTGCAGCCATTCATGCAGTAAGATTTGGAAAAGAATGTATGCACGGCCCCTTCTTGTTTTTACTGATAAACACTTGTAAAGGCTATACCTACTCTATCATCAAAACTGTTTTTGTTTTGGACCTTTTTGGGCTGTCCATGTTTTTGGAACGAGGAAGGAGCTATAATGTAGATAACTCACTGTAGAGTTAAAATGAATGCCGTTCAAGGAACAGATAAGAACACATTGTGGAAGAGAAGAGAGGATCATTTAGGAGCCCTGAAGTTTTTCCTGCATTTAAGTTACTGAAATTATACTCACCAATATGAACGCACCTTAATTGGAGTGTCTTTATTTTTGATGCAATCTCACTCATGGTGCCAGTACATCTTGATGAGTTTTCTGCCTGATACACAAAGTAAGGGAGAGCATCGTGAGTAAACGGTGGTTGTGAATGTCATCTATATTGCGAACCATAATCTGCTGAAAATGATCATGAATGCATGGTGTGACATTCAACAAAGGTTGATCACTGGCATCAACCTCAGCTGAGCTCAGCTGGAACGGCAATGTTGCAAACCCCATTTTCTTCATCACCTCCAAAGGACCGCCTTTCAGCTCACCACAGCACAAACAAAAAGCCTGGCAACAATATCAATTATACATGCAGGAGGCAAACAAGGGGATTTATTTCACAACAAATAGCCTCATAGAGAGATGCTGAATGGGACATATTAGCATTTGAAAAGGACAACAAAACTCCCCAGTTCAACAGCTAAAGAGCAATTTGATGGGACTGGGATTGGGGAAATTGCTTGATTAGGGTGTGCATTTCGATGGGGCGGTCAATTTTTAGAATCCCAGCAAGGATGTGTGGTGTCGTCCCTTTTGACAAAATGACACGCTGCTGCAGTCACAACATGACATTATGAGAACTGTCAGTGGTGAACTTTTGATAATGCAAGACAAGATCAGGAGCTGATCCAGCACCCATCCGGGTAAATGGGACATCAATCTGTATCTGATAGACAGAGGAAAGCTTGTCAAATGAAGATAAAAAAAACAGCATTTTAATGGCTGGTATTTAGCTCATATGTTGAAGATATATTTTTGTGAGCAAACAGTGGGGGTTTTCTTAAGTAATGTGTCCCATTTAATCCTTAAAGCATCATTTACACTTAATATAAATGAACCATAGTAAAGAAAAACACATTTAAAAAAAAAACTTCTATCTACTTTTATACTTTATAAAAGGGCTGTTTCAGTAAATATTAAAGTGGTTTTTTTTGGGAAAAATAACTTTAGTTTTTCTTACCCCGAAACTTTTATCTAGACATTCTCTTTAAACGTTATATGACATCAGGAGCACTTCAACATGTGCAAAGAACTTTTTTTTTTTTAAAACGGAAGTAAACTCGCACCACGTGTTCTCTGTGTTTACCAGCAGGGACTTCTGGGAAGCGGCGCTCATGGTAACCAATGTAAACAACCTCCTCCTCCTCCTCCTCCTCCTCCTCCTCCTCCTCTTCCTCTTCCTCCTCCGTCTCGGCTCTGGAGTAGCGCCATAGCGGATACAAATGGCAGCCTTGGCTCGCAGCGGTGGGCAGTATTATGAGCAGATAGCATCGATCCAACAAGCCATGCACACACGGTGAGCGCACTCTTTGTTTTGTGAATGGGACGTGGCCTGGTGGAGACGAGCGTGACGTCCCCTTAAAGCTAGTGCTCCGGCTGTGTGGATGGAGTTAGCATTAGCCAGTCTGTGCATCAACAATAACACGAGCATGCACTGTTAGCTGGTGTGATGGGACACACCGTATTCACATGTCAACATCAGCACAAATTATGAATGGGCGTCAGGTAGTAATAACACGTGACAGTCCAATGACTTGTGTGTGTGTGTGTGTGTGTGTGTGTGTGTGTGTGTGTGTGTGTGTGTGTGTGTGTGTGCAGGGAGAGACGGAGGCTGGACCTGGAGAGGGATCTGTTTGCTTACTCCAGATCAGATAACAGAATGTAAGTGATGCTCATTTACTGTTTATCAATACATATATTGTTATTGTTTTTATAGCCTTGACTTGCCTTGTTCTTATTATATTATTATGTTATAAACTGAAATTATACTCACCGATATGAATGCACCTTAATTGGAGTGTCTTTATTTATGATGCAATCTCACTCATGGTGCCAGTACATCTTGATGAGTTTTCTGCCTGATACACAAAGTAATATATATATATATATATTATATTATATTTGTGTCGGTATTTTATTAAAAATGTATTTTTCAAATTTACCATATATATATATATATATACAGTACCAGTCAAAAGTTTGGACACACCTTCTCATTCAACTACTTTGAAGAATCTAAAATATAAAACATATTCTGGTTTGTTGAGCATTTGTTTGTTTACCACATAATTCCATATGTGTTCCTTCATAGTTTGGATGTCTTCAATATTAATCTACAATGTAGAAAAAAATAAAAAATAAAGAAAAACCATTGAATGAGAAGGTGTGTCCAAACTTTTGACTGGTGCTGTATGTTACATAGGTATACATTCTGTAATATCTGTATAGACGCATAGTCATGCCTGTAGCTTCATTTGAAACAGGCACTGGCATTTGTGTTAATCTGCATTGTTATGAACAATATCACCATAGTTGTGTGTAAGTGTGTGTGTGTGTGTGCTTACAAGCACATTGCACCTTTTGGATGTAAACTGAACAGCCTGTTTTCATTGTAAATTGATTCTCATAAATAATAATGTGCCAGGTCAAAACAGCTGATAAGAGAGTTGAGAATGAGATTTAAATTTAAAACATATTGTGCTTAACCTTTTTACTCTGAAAAGTCTAGCTCTCATTTTTTGACAATGTTCCAAGATAATATTTCTTTCTGGAATAATAGTTCTCCACTGCCTTCAGCTCACAGATAAAGCGTTCCAAACTGCGCAGTTATCTCAAGGAAATCTGTGACAGGGAAGCACGAGCAAAAATGAGAAACCTTGAGCTTCTGAGAGATGTGGAGTGCATAGAAATTAGCATGAAGGAATATAGTCCTGACCATGGTCCCCTGCAACAACAAAAGGTATAACACACACACACACACAAGAAGACAGAACACACACACACACACACACACACACACACACACACACACACACACACACACACACAAGAAGACAGAACACACACACACACACACAATTTTATTTGTTCATGGGAGTAGCTTTTCTCATTTTGGAGTTTTATTAAAAGCAATCTGAACAAACACCCTGCCTAAAAGGGTTATCCAGGTTTTTCCAGACAATTGTACTTTTCTTCAAAATATTTTATTACATTTAATTGTTTTTTTGAATGTGAATCTGTGTGATTTAAAAAAAAAAGTGTACACAGTAAACTCACAGACCTACAATATAATATACATTTTCAAGCGATGTATATTCATTTTTATAGCATGTGATGGATACGCATTTGCCTTAATGCCGTGCTGTAATTTAACAGAGTGTAGTAATATTTGCTTGCAATTGCTTGATGTGACAATAGTAAACACTCAAACTGTGCAATTTATCACGACAAGCAAATGAACGAGGGGGGAAACAATGAGCCAGTCAGATTATCACTTAAAACTCAACGACAGTGCTTGACAGCTTAATATCAAATTAACAAAATTGGCTAATTATGACTCGCTGAGTTAATTGCCCAATATAGAGACTCTGAAGTGCTCCAGAGGTTTAGTCATTCTCTCCCCTCAAGCAGTTGGTTTATTTCCTCTTGATGCTTTATGAGTCCGACATGTTTGTTGTTATTTTGGTTGTCCTGTTGCTCGTTGTTTCCATTGAATAAAGTCAACCTGATTTTATTGCGGTTGAAACGTTTTTGGTGCAATGAAAAACATAAATTCTCAAAATGGACAGTGAGTTAAGGGAACGGTCACATGCACATGCACATGCTGAGGTGCGTACATTTATGACAATTTAATTTTAATCTTTGTTAGCATTGCTCGTACAAAACATTTAAAAACGAGTGGACAAATGAGAATTCATGAAAGCTGCCTCTTTTAAATGGTCTGCCGCTGTAAACCGTCATTGTTTTGATGAAAGGGTCTGGCATGTTTGAGCTAATCCGAGTGCCCTTCAAATGGCCATTAGGTTTTTTTAATTGGAGTTGGGATTAAGGCAGTAAGTTAGTCTGTGGCCGGTCAGATAAATGTTAAAGGGTGTCAGCAGCCACACAGAGGACGCTCACTTGGGAAAACCCGTTTTTTGATTGACTGATGCTTGACGCTGTCACCTTTGCTTTCATACCCTCTGCTTTTACACCACATGCAGATAATATTCTACAACACTATCACAGCATTATAACAGACAATTCTCAATGTTTGCATGAAGACTGGGTTGGCCTGTCACACGTCAGTTAAATGTTATGACTATCATCTTTCTGTCACTCTTCTGCTCTTATCTTACTCTTATCTCTGTATCATTCTGTCTTTACATCTCTTACAGGCTGACGTTTTCAAAAAGATTTCAAGATTTATGGAAGCAAAGAAGAATATGGAAAGAGGGCTCGATGCAGCAAAGGTAATGCTAATGTCTTTAACATAAACTATAAGTATGGTCATAAGAATAGCATTCTTGTTTCGACGTAACATATTTGTACATCATGTACTTTACATGTGTCAAATCTTCTATGTATTGTATGACCTGTGTTGTGGATGTGTGTATTTTTACACATATTTTAGATGGTTGAAAAATAGCACTTGCCTTTTTTTTTTAAATGTTAGATCCTTCTTTTTTTGACATGTTTACAAGGTTTATGCAAATCTCAGTTCTATCAAGCTGTGTTTCCAGGTTTAGACTAACAAAGGCAAGCAGACATTATGCCTGGTAAATCTGTAGAGGAGTCTACATTTAAACTGTGTATCTGTAATAGCACAGGTGTCTAATCCTAGCTGGTGCATCTGTACAAGCGATGTAGTTCAAGTCCATAGCTGCTTTCTCCCTTCACTTAAAGCAGTTAAAGCTCTTTTAGATGAAATGTCTAAGACATCTCATAATAACTTGGAGCATGCTGTCTAGAGCAGTCACTTGTAACTGTGTGCAAAACCCCCGTCAGCCTGTCGATATTGTAATGAGCAAAATGGTACCGTCACTCCATTATGCATACAAGCCATTGGCTGGCAGTGTGCATGTCCCTCAGGCTGCAGCATTCATTAAGGGAAGCTTACCGGGCTGAAAGCTGGAGACAGATGATAACGGGATATGATTTTCATATTTAATACATTCCTTGGAAGAGCACACGCGTGCCGCAGATTGATAGAAGAATCAATTGCTACTTTAGTGAAACACTTTCTACTTTGCCCTGCAGCTACCGATGGAATCACTCAGCCAAGAAATTAACTTTTCCTCCTTTTTTTTTTTTTTTTTTTTTTTTTTTTTTTTTTTTACCTACTTTGTGGATCTGCTGGGCAGGCTGCATGGTTTACAGTGAATGTTATTAAGCAGCTAACTGTTTGGTATTTAAGACGCTTATCAGAAAAGAAACAGAAGCCATGCTTTTTGTTATTATGTTTGGAGGGAGGCTTTTTGCTTCACTCCCCCCCCCCCCCCTCCCCCCCCCCTTGGTGACATTGCAGACATGAATCAAAACTTGTCTGAAGGATTTCTAATAAGATGAAAAGTTAAAACACTGATCCTGAGACATTCTTCTGAAATATGTATTGAAAAGAATTCAGACCTTGGCCCAACTAAGATACACTCATTCAAATTTGTAGTTAATATAGTTAACATACTTGAGTTGAATTTCTTTCATAAAAGGCTTATTCGACCTCAGCAAGAAATTGAAGGTCTTTGAAGAATTGCATTTATTTACAAATATTACTAAACGAGGTAATGGGAATTGCGTTGCCAAAAAATGATATATTAAATAGATTTTTTTTTTTACCATTTTTGCAGGATGAAGCTGTGTATAGACAGCATCGGGACGGCTCCCTTTCTCACCCAGCAAGGGATCTTGTACAACCACCAGCGGTAATTTTTATGGGCCACCAGACCTCCAGAGGGTCTGACGCAGAAGCTGGCACCACAAGTGTACACTCACACCAAGCATTGCATCGTTCACCCAATCGCAGCATGCACTCCGGCGAACGTCTACCAAGTGGCCTTTTGAAAGACTTCAGAGTTGGCGGAGAGGATGCCGCCAGCAACCGAGCACATTTATCAGATGACATTTCAGGCTCAAACGATTCCCCCGACGGCTGTAATTTGAGTGACAAACATGAAAGAACGATGGCGGCGCTCCCATCTGTTCCGTCCATTTGTGCCTTAACAGCCGCAGCTGGCAATGCGCCTTTTGGAAGCGATGATGAACAAGAACCTTCACCTCTGGTGACCTTGACGCGGCCTGAGAGGAGTCCGTCTACCAGCAGCAGTAGACTGATGAAGGCTGAGAATTCCCCTGCACAACACACTGACTCGAGAGAGGTGGCTCATCAGCCCCCCATAATGGAAGTCGGAAAGAGAGGTCTCAGCCATTTCATGCCTCAAGCCACTTTTGGAAAAGAAGCTCAAGATATACCAGGTTTGCATTTTCTATTCCTCTTTTATTACCTTTTAATATCTTTTTACCGCCTTCACTTACATTTTTAATGTTTCAACATTCAGGTAGATGCGGGAGCGTCAGCCCACCAAGCTCCGATGTGCTGTTCTCAGAGAGCAGTGCTAGTGACCTGTCCATTTCCCTGACACAATCTGAGCTGGAAGAGGATCCACCAGAGGGCGTGGCACCTGAGAGGAAGGCCGCTTCTGGAGGGAGCGATGATCACAATCGGCACAATCCTGAATCATCCCTCCACTCTGACGGGTCCACGAACACACCACAGTTAATCTGTGAATCCCCAGCTTCAATGGTGACATTGGAAAGGTACAGTATGTTTGACTTCTGCCCATTGTTGTCTGGAAGGGGAAGTGGAAGAAAAACACCAACATTTTGCTTTATGGCAACACTTCTTAAAAGGTGCACAATGCAGTGTGCGTTTTCTTTCTCTCACACCCCTAAGATTTAAGGCTAAGCAAGCTGAGGAAGGAGAATGTTCTGCACAGCCACGCTGAACCACAGAGGGCTGTTAGTGATAGGAGCAGGTGAAGACACCGTGCAGTCATTGCCACCATCACATCAGAGGCTGACAGAGGGGATTGTGGGAGTCACGGTCCATGCCGCCATGCTCTCTGTGGCTCAGCGGCAGCTGCGGTGGTGGCAGTGATGCATCTTATGGGGAGAGCTCAGGACCTGTCACCAACAATATTGCCATAATCCAAGATAATGCTGTAACAGAGCAATTTTCTGCTTGAGAGACCTCAGGAAGTCCCCAGTGGAGGAGGAAATTTGTGGCACCATAGAGTGTTCTGGAGGGTGGGCATGTGGACAGCACTTACAGCCACAAATCCTTAGCGTGATGATGGCCTCTGAGTTGAAGGATAATTTTGGATGGGGTTAGAGCCACAGAAAATCCTGTGTGAATGTTTGTGCACAGAGCTTCTGCATTTCCCCCACAATATACAGTATTTTATGAGCAGGACCTCTTATGGTCTTGAAAAAGCAGAGAAAACATTATTTAAGTATATTTTTTTTCTTTACCATATTCTCAGGGACAGTCCCTTATTTGTTTGTGTTGTTATTGTCCATTATTTACATTATGCTTGTTTACAAATAAGCATTGTTCTTTTTTCGATGAAGTACCCAGTTGCACTGATGCTCACAATAATGCTGTTCAAAACAAACACAATATTTCCAATATTTACATATATATACAATATTTTCTAGTGTGTTGTTAAGACATGACCAAAAGTGTTTTTTTAAATATTTTCTCCTCCGCGGGTTTAGCATGTTCATGACATGCGTCTCTGTGTGGTCTACTATACTGTTTATATTGTGACCTCAAGAGGAGCTGCAGTTAGCCTGCACCGGGGAGACGGCGGTGGGGGCTGCAGCTTTCATTGTTAACACGGAGGCCTTCTGTGTACGAGGAGAAAAAACAGAGGCTTTGATGTAAAGCTCAGAGAGCATCCAGGCTCTATCCTCTCCCTTTCTTTCTCCCTCTCTTTCTCTTAAGGTTAGAGTTTATATCGCTCCCTCCATTCAGCTCACAGTCAGGAAAAACAAGCCTGGGCAATTCATTAGATTATCCCATTATATTTCCCCTCCAGCATGGCTGGGGTGAGTGAGGGTACATGACTGAAATTTTTTTTTCTTCCAGACTCATCATAATGGCTTCACTGTGTCCTGCTCTCAAATATGTCGTCCCTGAACTGCAGGATGGTTCTGCCTCATTGGTGACAGCACGACCATACAATTTAAATTGAGTTCTTTAAAAAAAAAAAAGAAAAAAAAAAAACCAGTTCAAGTCTAATGATTGAATGTAAGATGTATAGTCTTGAAAATTATTTAAACGTTTTGCAATGTCATGAGGGCAGTACTTTAAATTTTTTATTACATTTTTTTTTTTTACAAAGATTCCTCAGTAGGTTTCTCTGGTTTAATCTAGTCCCTGTGAAGCTATTGCACACTGCCACACAGAACTCCGTCAACTGTGTGCTCACGGTGTTGTGGGACATATCCCAAATATATCCCTGCACTCAAAGTGTTTCTGACTTGTGGTACATTTTTTCCATTCCTTTGTGTAATGTTTGCCGTCTGTGCCAGCAAGGTGAGATCCTTCTGACACCAATCACTCAACAATGAGACCATTCCGTGTGGTAAATCACACCGGAGCCAGTACTGTATGCTGCAGAGCAATATCGCTGCAGAGAGGCTGACCCCTTCCTCCTAGCTAACAATACGCCCCTGATGATGTCGACGCGCGGACAACAGCAGCATCTAAAGTGAGGTTGGGGACCTTGACATGAAAGCTGGCGACAACACAATGAGAGAGAGTGCGGTTTTGCAGAAAAACACAAACTAATTCACTTTCTCCCTCTCTAAAGGTCTCTTTTTGAAGAGCGTTGACAAATAAAGTGGAACGAGAAAGATGACTATTTCAAGGCCCACGCTGACGATAAGGGAGAGAGAGAGAGAGAGAGAGAGAGAAAAAAAAAAGATGGAGCTTTTGCCTATGCTACTTCAGCCACACTGAAGAGGACTTAGCACAGACGGATTGCACACTACAGAATGTCATGGATATTATTCAAGCTGCCAGCTTAATCAGGATGTTACCAGGAAACAACCTGCAAAAAAGAGGGAGCAATTGTTTGCTGACCCCTAACCCAGGAGCCCATTACAGATTGTCATAAATTCTTTTTGGCCCCTTTTATGTAGGGGGGCTCAGGATCTCTCGGCTTGGGGTTTCATGGGAGAATTCAATGAGGGCCACCCAGAGCTTAATGCGCAAGAAAGAGATGGATTCCCAATATCCACATGCATTAGGCATCCATTTCTCATTTTGCAGCCTCACACAGGACCAGATTAAAGTGTAAATCTCTCACCAAAAGAAATCATTTTGAGGCCCCCTTTTTTTTTTTGGAACCTTTTTTTTCCTTTTAATGTGAGATGATGAGGTTGTTACATGGTTGATAATATTTTCGATTTTTTTATTTGTATAATCATATTACATATTTATGATGAAGTTTAGTCCGCCATTAAAAGCTCATTTAAAGATTTACTTCATCAGCAGGCAGCTAATTCTACAAGCTCTAGTTTTGAATGCCAGATTTTAAAGGCTCTGTTTTGTGGCGGTACCATTCTAATGATCAGATTCTTCCAGCAATTTCCCTTGAGGACTGTACCTCAAAGGAAATTGCCTGGAAAAACACATCACTGTATTTCAGATCAAATTGAATCCGCTTTTTTTTTTACTACAAATAGTAGGCCAATCGATCACATGGCCTCCATTCGTATTTCTTTTTCACCACATTAATGGGTAATATGTATTTAGTCTCTCCCAGGAAGGATTCTTTAATCTGCTGGACAACGTCGAAGGACGACTCCATGGCGAACGGACCAGAGTGTACACGGATTCTTCGATTGATGGGAGACAACTCGATAGAATTATCAGGTACACTCCTCCTGTCTTTCCTCCAACTTTACAATCTTATCTCTCCCCCTCTAAACGAAATGCTGTGTATATTTATTTAACGGCCATGGAGCAGTTTGTGCAGACGGGGAAAACATATTATCCTTCTGCCAAGGGCTCTCACTTTAGATGAAGTGTCATCACCAACATGCACACGTCTTTATTTCTGAGGGGTTTTCAAACACATGGGATTGTTATAGTAACCGCCCTGTTGAATTGTTATTGGGAGTCAGGGAGATGGAGGACGGAGAATGTGTTTCATTAGACCGGGCTTATTTTTCATAAGCCTTTTATATTTCATAGCATGATTAATTTAGCATAATTGGAGTTCTTGTCGTAAAGTACGGATAAATGTCTGGAAAATGAAAGCTCCTCTTTCCCTTTTTTTAAACCCATTTTACATTAATCCCCTTCTATGCAAACAAGAGTGTTGTAAATGATGTCAACAAAATCTTCACTGGTGAAGAGGGTGGCCATCTTGTGTCATGACCCTCAGCCTAATGTTTAGTCTGGCTGTGATATTATGTGAGCAAATGTGCGTGTGCATCGGTGTGTATGATCATACTCGTATACTGTGTGTGTGTGTGTGTGTGAAGTGTTAGCAGCTGTTGGATGTACTCCATGTGCTCCTGACCCGCGGGCTGAGCCCAGGGCTCCATGGCAATAGCTGACTGCTCTCTGTATATTGGACAGCCTTTGTAACGGTGGAGCGGGCTTGAATGACGAGGACCTTGAAGCATGTGGAGCAGTCATCCTTCATGAGCTTCAGAGGTTGTCATGGAGCACGGCAAAGGGCTGTCTGCTAACACAGGATCTAGTGAGAGCTCACCAGTTCAGCACTGAGCCTAATGAAATAAGGTAAGGCCTTCTGGTTTCTCTGTGAACCCAACACCAATGACTGATGTCAGTGGGTTTTTTTTTTGTTTTCATGGATTTTCTTTTTCAGCTTTATGACATCACATTGTGAACGTAAATCACTAGTTTGGTTTTTCACTTTGAGACAAACTACAACCTCTGAGATGCGAGGATGAAATCAGTTCTGTGATCAAATATAGTTTTGTTTTGTGTAGACACCGACATTTCTAACTTATAATTAGTGCTATAATGGAGTAATTTAGGGCACAAAATATCAATGCACTGAAAGCTACAGGGTTCAATACACCTTTCTTTTCATAGAGACAGAGACCAGACTTACAGTAAAAGTGAATTCCATGTTTCAGACAAGATGTATATATATATATATATATATATATATATATATATATATATAGTTTGAACATTTTTATATATATTTTTTGGTAGCAGGAGAGGGCACGCACTCACAACAGTCACTGAGATATTGCACGCTAACATTCGATACAGTCTTCCCTGTCCACAAATGTAAAGGTCATCTTGGGGTGTCACCTTATGCTGTAACACCGCATGGGTGAATGTCATGAGTAAATTAAAATGCCCTATCTGTGACTTCCAGTCCTTTTGGATAATGAGTAGTTATACTCTGAGCCAAATCCATGCTCTGCTTCACTACTCTATTGATTTCACCGAGACCTTCCCTGCAACGCACTCGATCCAAAGAAACACATCTAGCAGACTCCCTCTCTTTTCTCTGGAGATGCCTGTTGGCTCTTTGACCTTTTTATCTAGTTTTAAACCAGGTGCTGTATTTCTGCGTGTCTATTCAGTGTTTAACAGGGAATTCATTAATGTTCTATATCTTCTGAAGTGTTAAGACGAGCTTCGTGAAAACAAAAAATTCCATGACAAATGTATTATAATCACGGTCAAATTTGTAAGCCGTCTCTATTTTCCTGCTAATAAAAACATCTCTCACTGTAAGGAGGTGTAATTGTAAGTTATTTACAGATATCCCACTGTGTATTCAGTGAGACAGCCTTCTCTTTCTCTCCCACCACCCCCACCCTCGCCACAGCGCCAGCCTCCCTCCCGATGCCGCTCGGCTGTGGGATCGCTGGTTCAAGCACGCCCTTCTGCTGAAGGAGCGCCGTGTCCTCAGCACTGAGCGCTTGGTCCAGCTGTTCACGCCGCTGCTGCTGGAGCGCCATGCCACCTACAGCCACCAGGTAGCGTTGGAGGCACGCACACTGCTGCGAAACACACAAACAGGAGGTCACACACTTGCATTTGCTTACACCCACACACACGCACATATGATTGAAGTGACATGCCTTCTTTTTTATTCTTCTTTTTTCTCTAGAAAAGGCTAGTGTTTTTGTTTCTTTGCATGTTTTTTTTCTTTTCTTAAAGAGAGCTGTAGTTGGTACTGAGTGCCCTCTTTGTGTCTGGTGTTTTTTGAAACCAAGCCCTGGCTGCCGACTCATCAGATTGCTCCACACGTTGACCCAGACAGAAGGGAAACCCTGACCCATGCGCTAATCGCAAATTACAGCCTCTGCTAGGCTTCTTTCATCTCACGTGGCGTATTCATGTGAGAAACACTTGCTTTTAATTTGGCATTAGCCAAAAGTATAGCCATCAACTGGGTCTGATTGAAAGAGGGAGCCATCGGGACCCTCTCAACAACAAGATTATTTTAGATTTCCTTCTCATTGACCTTGTGCAGATCATGCTCATTTAAACAAAGAAATAAATTGCAAATCATATTCCCACTTAAAACCCGAATATAATGCTTTTTCCCCCAGAAAGTGTACCATTCTATCTGCAGGAATGATCATATACACACATGCAGGTTTTTATGTTTATTTTTTTGCGGACTCATCTTGTGGGGGTTCTTATGGCTCGGAGATCTTGCTCCAGTGTCCCCGACGCAATGAGAGAGGCAAAGAGGGAGACTGTAGAGCTTCTTGAAAATATGAACTAACAAAAGGAAGAGAGGCACTGCCATCTACATCATTGTGTCCAAGTGCATCAGGAAGAGCCTGAGTGAAAATCTTTCTCTCCCCTTTATCTCTCTCACTCCATCTACTCCATCTATTTCTCTGTCCCTCCCTTTATTTCTCCTTCCCTCCCTTTATTTCTCTCTCTCGCTGCTCTCTGTCCCCCTTACACAACAGCTTACTTCCCTCACACAAGAGCAAACAGAAATTTCCATTCACGCAATGCCACACAGTCTGGCCACTCCGACAAATGGGAGCATGCAGCTCGCATGCACACACTCAAAGAGGTCCTTTGAATATTCAAGTGCTAACAGTTGCATTCATTGATATTTAAAATGCAGTGGGTCCGCGAGAGCCCTCAACCCACGGTACATTTGACTAAATCTAAAAAAAAAAACAGAACAAAAGACGGATATCGGGGACAAGGATCAAGACAGTTTTTATTGTGCCGCAACATCAAATACCAAGTGGCAAGCTCAGATTGGCATGTGTTTGCCTCTCTTCCCCTCCAGGAAAATGAAAGCATGTACATCGTCAATCTTCACTGCGACCTACTGATAACAACTTACAATGTACTTAAAGTTTGCCACTGTCGAAAATCCTCCTGATCATCCCCTCCCTATTAGTGCTCATTAAAAGTTGCAAATGGCCATCTGAGGCTGAGAGGCAGTCTTTGATCACGAAAGAGAGATGATGATGGCAGGATTTGATATGGGGGAGGGAAAAAGGAGAGAAAGGAAATCGGTGTGTGGCATCTCCCCTACTCCTCATCTCCCGGAACAGCTCCTCTTAATTGTGTATCCTCATCTCCCCAGAGATAAAAAAAAAAAGAGCTGGAGAGGGAGGAAGAGAGCAGTTTGTCTCAATTCACGCAGCCAAGAGGGGAGATATCTGGAACGTGTTGCACATTAACGCCAGGGTGATTGCATTCTTTAGGCGCTCCTCTAATCTCATGGATGAGAAGAGAGGGGAGAAGGGAAAAAAAAAAAAGTGTGATTGAGAGTGAGAGCGGGAGCAAATGTGTGCGAAATAATCTTTTTTTTGTTAAACGAGTGAGAGAATTTGAAGTTATTTTCTCTTGGCGTTTGAACACGCGCCGTGGCTGCACCTCTGTGCGAGCAGCCGTGGCCAAAGTAAATGACTTGCCTAATCGGCGAGAGTTCAATTTGACACTTCCTCCACAAAATGGGAACAATTAAGAGTGTGGTTTTAATTTGTGTCGCTCACAGGCCAAAGTGCTGCTGAGGACACTTGTGTCCCGGTCCAGTGAGGAGTGCCCCTCAGCGGAGGACGAGGGTGACTTGTCTTCTTCGTGTGGTCCTCCTTCCCTCCTGGCTGACGGGGATGTGAAGCCTGCCAGGCCGGTACAGAGGCAACAGATCCAAGGTTACTGAAGATTTTTAGCATTGAAATGGGCATGGGAGCATTCTAATTTGACTACAATATTTAAAAGCTGGGTTCTGGTTATTTGTTACGGAGGAATGGCTTCATTGTATAGCAGTGAAAAAGTAACTCCCCTCAGCGAGTGCTTTGTTACAGTTGCCAGTAGAATCGCACAAATGTCCAAAACATCCCACATTGTGTGTCTTTGCACAGTAAAATGAAACAAGACCATTTAACATGAACATTTTTTTTTTTGCGAACCACCTCTGCAGAGAACTAAAACTTTGCTTTTATGAAAGAAATCAATTTCACCATAGAGCTTTTTTATTAATCCCTCCCGGCCCAGTTTTCCTACAGGCTTCTATTCAGAGCTAAATAAAGACCCCCCCATTCCCATTGCTATCCCGAGACTCCCATCCTCCCTGCCACTGCTTCTCACTATGCGCTTCCCTTTCTTACAGAACTACAAAGTACTGAAGAGGACAGCCAGGACGAAAGCCCTGTGGAAAGTGTTCCTATTAGAGGTAAAAAGGCATCGCCGGTGCCCCAGCATTCACACTGTCCTTATGTTGTGGTTTGTTTTCTTCCTACTGCAGTGAATAATGGGGCTCTTTTACACAATGGCTGAGGCAGGATGATCAAGGTGAATCCAGGGTCAAAGTACCACCTGAAGAGCTGTGCTAGTTCTCTCTAATTATCTCCGAGAAAACACTAGCCATGTTTTCAGCCTGGTCTGAGGCATTCCGGCAAAGTTGATAATTCGCCGGCCCCGGTATAATGCGGTCGCTTTAATTGTCAGGACGCCGGGGTGGGAAGCGCCAGAGATCTGTCATCGGTTCTCATTATCTTCTAAACAATGCTCTGGAAAGGCTGGACTTGAAAATACTAGATGTGAAGGCATCCTGGAAGCAGTCGGTGTGCCCATCCCTAAGCCGTGCCTCTGAAATGTAAAGCAACCCTATATTACCCATGGCTATCCGATTTCCTACAGTGTGTTTCATGTGCCCGCATCCCTAAGGTGCACAGCCAGCAAAATGGGTCCAGTTTCCCATCGCTGCACTTAATCAAAAGGGCCGTCGCCATTAAAAAAGAAAACGTGACAAAAGACTTTGCAAGGGAAGGGGTTTGCTGTGGCGAGTGACATCAATGTCACAATCAAATACCATGACCTTGGAGCTTAGTAATTGCCAATGCATGCATGTCTTTAAACCTAGTGGGGTTTTGTTTTTAAGACTATATGTGATAGCAATGCCTGTATAACGTACTGTGGTTTAAATAGCACTGTAAATATCATATGATTTCTTAGAACATGATTAAAAGTGGGACTTTTATTATGAAGCCAAGTAAATCATAAATCAGGACTCACACAAGATCACAATTTTGCGCTCTCCTTTGATTTGGTATGTGTGTTTTTAGCAACATCATTGAAACAACAGCCCATTTATTATGTACAGCGCAGTCTCTTTGCTCCTCCCAAATATGATACCTACTTTAGTGTGCCGGAAAGTAATTATGAGTGTTTTTAAAACAGAAAATCAATGATTGCCTTCCTGGTAGGGGATGCTGAGATCATGTGAGATGCTGATTGCTGTCTCATGGAAACTGTTGCTACATACTGTAGGCTAGAATCAACAGCTTAGCTGATTGAGCACAGTGTTTTCCCCTCACTCCGTTCAGCAGTGAGACCAAAAAGACTCGGCTACTGAAGCGTGTTGTCTCATCAAACACAGAAACCTCTGAAAGTTGGAAACCTGGGTTTTGAGCAAATATTTGACAGTGACTTTTTTTTGTGTGTGTGTGTGTGTGTGTGTGTGTGTGTGTGTGTGTGTGTGTGTGTGTGTGTGTGTGTGTGTGTGTGTGTGTGTGTGTGTGTGTGTGTGTGTGTGTGTGTGTGTGTGTGTGTGTGTGTGTGTGTCCCTGAACAGAGACAAAAGCTTATCAGCTACTTAAACAATCAGCCATGCAGGAAAGGCTGCAGAGTTCTGAAGAGGAGGAGGAGGAGGACGATGGCCTCTCAGGTAAGGGATGTGGGCCACTCTACCAGGCAACTAGCGAGCAACGGGAGCCTAACCATCGGTCAACAATGGCCATATGTTCTCACATAAGGACACCACAGCAGGACCATATTGTTTGTTTTCATAGATGTAAGGTGAAAGCAATCAGTCCAGATTTTCTCCACCTTTTGTTTTGGCTCATAATCTAATGTTTAGCCATGACAGACTTTGACACGTAATATTGATATCAGTGTGCATATCAAGAGACACCCAGATTAATCTCTGCTCCTCATAAGCCTTACCATAAGTTTTTTATATTGATATGCATTGTATATTAGCTTGTGATGAGATGTCCAAATCAAATGGTTTTTTTTCTGGCCCTGTTTGCTCTTTTAAGGAATAAATCATGGCCATGAAGAGGACCTGGGGAGGGCCAAACGCTCCTCACATCAAGACCCTTACCCTCGGTAAGAACATTGTTATTATTCAACGGGCCACAGGAAATGGGCCACCAGACACCAAAGTGGTTGATGTACATTTGCATGGCCGCTCTCATAATTCCCTGTTCATTTCCATAAGATCAAGGGGGCGCCACCCATTAACTCGCTTACAAAGACAAAAGGCCCCTAAAGCCCCTCTCACTCACTGTTTTGCTGGCTTCAGCCGGGTTTTAGAAATCAAAAACAAAAACGGCCAGCACAGAAATAAATTGGAGTCATAATCTCACTGTCGTCGGGCTTGTCGTCAGAAGGCAAACAGATCATGTCAAGAAGAGAATCAGGGATGACTGTTTTGGAAGAAGGAGGCTCAAGTGTTGACAAGGACAAATGTCCTTTTTCATTTTTCACCCTCGAAAAGCATTTAGGCTTCTCAAATCAGAGCCCTAAGTGGCTTGGAAAAGAAGATCTAATGATAAATAGCTTGGTGGAAGCTAGCAACGCCGCGGCTACATTTGAATATCAACATGACTTCATCAAATCTGCAATTGCGTGTCGGGTCCTCGGAGCACCTCTTCACTGCGAACCCATTTGGGCTGTAGTAATGGCTGGGTAAACGTTATGAGGAATAATCTTCTCTGATTTCATGTGATTACTGGGCACCACGCTGACACAAGGGCTGAAGTCTGTATCTCCCTGGCCTGGCAAGCAGGCGCTCCCAGTCTGCCTATTAGCCTAGGGAAGGGCCTAATGGGCTGGCTCTATTGTGGCCCTCATAGCTGCTGATGTCTGCCACTGCCAGCCCCAGTGGCCACCCTCTTTAATAAACATGAGCCAATTTCAGCACCAGACCCTCTCAGGTGGTGCCTGTCCTGTTGTCATTAGTGCGCATGGAATGCCCGCACTATATATGATGAAACAAATTTTGCAGAACAAAAAACAAAAAAAAATTACAGAAACATAGAATGAGGTGAGCTGTGACGAGACACAAGTTGTGGACATAAGCAGAACTGGAGGTACAAGTAGCAATGCATGTCTGACGCTGTAGTCTCACTAGGGATAGGAAGGAAGCAGCGCCCAGAGCAACCAGTCACCATGACCACAATCCTTTCTTTGGTCATACAACTATTTCCTCCAATCTTGTCTTTGCTTCTCCCGGACGCTCAGATTTTAAGCATTCAACTTACCACAGTCACTCCTTCTTTCGCTTTATTGCTTTCTAGAGTGGTCTGGAAGCTCTGCACTTAAGCAGAAGCATAATACTGCAGCATGCTCTCTCTCTCTCTCTCTCTCGCTCTCTTTTTGCCCTTTCTTCATCTATTTGCCCCTCTTCCTCTCTGTCAGCCTGTGTTTTCCTCTGCCCCTACCCCGCCCCCCCACAGCCTACTTGTTAATTATTTGCTTTATTTTGTCAGCGAGCTGATGAGTGACATCAAAAGGAGGATGGAGCTGGACTCAAAATACAGAAAATGGCTTCCTCTCTGTTGTCTTAGACAATAATTATGATTTGCCAGTTAAGCCTGGACTACAGCACAGGGATTGTAGTTTAAAGCAGAGGCTTTGGTGCAAAAAATGCATTTATAGCCCTTTGTGAGGCTCCTCATTATGTGTGGGCCCGATTCATTAAGTAATTGGTTTGCAGTTGTTTACATGAGTATTAAGGCCTTCTATTCAGGGCCTTTGAGAGATACATTGTGCAAATGTTGCATGTTATGAATGCAGAATGAGAGGCGGGGGGCCAGTCCTATTGGCCAAACACTGCACTCGGCTGAAAAGCGAGAGAAAAGCACTGTGTGCTGCTTTGCATAGCAATGACTAGGGCCTTAATAAGCTTTACAGATTAAATACATGCAGTCTATACAAGATGCAAAGAGATACTCTTAACACATTTATATGTGCTCATTTCACTATTATGGCGTTGGAGAGAATTGAGGTCTTTCATATTCTTTATTTTCTCCCTCTCTTCCTTGCTCTCTCCCACACAGTGTTTTTCAGTCAGATACTTTCATAGAATGTGCTGTTTATTGTATTATAACTCGTGGGGAAGCGACTGATTTGTCCATTAGAAATCTTTTGCTGTCTTTGTGAGTGGCAAAGTAAAATCACTTTGTGGTTGAGTGGGGATGAAAGGAATAATGCACGAAGGAGTGAGTCTTAATAAGCAGCTGCACTCCATGTAAAGACCACTTGTTCCCCTTTGTATGCCAGTGCATGCCACTGCTTCCTCTCGTGCAAAGAATCATTGTGCTCCTTTCTACTGTAGGCATTTTCAGATGCCACTCCTTTCTTATTTTTCTCTTTTTCTCCTTTCTTTTTAATACCTTCATACACCGCCCCCACCTGTTTGAACACATGTGCACGGACACACACACACACATACAAAACGAAATCCTCCAACCATCAGCCGGTGTGATGATTGTTGTGCCTAGTGCCTGCTTGACAAAAAACCTTGACTCAACAATTAGTGGTTTACAGCTTTGCCTTGGACAACAGGATGTGCTCAAGCATTCAACCTCAAATCACTCAGAATGTCAAAATCAGAAGCTCTCTCTCTCTCTCTCTCTCTCTCTCTCTCTCTCTCTCTCTCTCTCTCTCTCTCTCTCTCTCTCGCACACAGACACAGGGAGCCAATGTGTGGATCTCTGACAGCTCACTGGGAGGAGGGTGGGAGGGGTGAGAGGGAAATGAGCTGAGAGAAAGGACCGGAGGGGAGGGGACGTAGAGAGAGAGAGCAGGAGATAGAGGGAGACAGAGAGACAGTCACGGACAAAGAGGTGGTGAAAGACGTATTCCTGGTCTGAAATCCATGAAAGGGTGACAACACAAGTAAACAATTTAACAGAAAATATCACTTGGCAGCCATAGGTGGCAGCATTAAGTCTGCACATCTGAAAATGTTATTCTTTTGGAGAATAGTACTGACTACATATTTTTTTTTTCTTTTTTTTTTTTACATTAGAAAACAAATGAGTTGATCTTGTTGAGTTTAGACCAAATAAGAAGACAGGGGTTATAGAGAAAGGGAGCATTTAGAGCTCCCAACCAGAGGAGGTCACTGTCCTACATAAGCTACCTCAAACCAGTAAAGATTGCTCTATTAAAAAAATATGTTGGCTTTAAAACACTTTCTGTGCTTTATCTTAATGCTCTGGATTCAATTAAGCTTTTTCATTTACTTACTCTCAAGTTGTCTGTAGCAGGACAAAAGATGGACATAATCATACATTGTTATATCTGGCAATTTACTAGAATGTCATTTCTAAGGAGATTTTGTTGGTTTGCTCTTTATACTAACTTGATCATATTATTTCCTTTACACTCTTTAGATGCAGATGTGTGTGGGTGTCGGACAAGCCGATCAATGTTAGTCTAGTAGTTCTCTTGAATACCTATGTTGAATAGACTTATTGTAAGTCGCTTTGGATAAAAGCGTCTGCTAAATGACTGTAATGTAATGTAATGTAATGTCTACCCTCAAATGGGTTACGATGCATGACCGAAATGTAACATGAGATGATCGGTCCTTCAGCCACCCCTCTGCACTGGCCGTCTCCACTAGACTGCCACCAGTCAGGAGGAGAGCAGGGACTGTGTTCAAATCATTGGCCCCAGTGCCTCTTCCTCTGAGTTGCAGTACTCACTCATTGCCAGCAGAGAGCACTCACACGTTAGAGAGTGCCCACTCACCGTGCACCCACTGTTGCCTCTCACTGTTTGCCCCCACTGAGCGCTACATCCTGCTACCATTCAGGCCTGTTAAGAGTACATCTAAACGGAGCCTAAACAATGTTTCTGCGGGGTCATAGCTGGGATGGGAGTAGGAGTTGATGGGAATGATGAGGTGATGGGTCTCCCTTTGCCTTTAGACAAGCACCGCTGCGCAAAAGTGCTATTGTGCTATTAGCATTTGTGTGTGGGTGGCAGGAGCTTATAAAAAAAATAAAAAAAAACAGGGTAAATAAAAGCAGTTTTCTCGCTATCTGCGTGTGCAATGTAGTATTAAATGCTTGGTAAGCATTATTTCCTCTGTCAGTCCTCACATTCCCTAATGTGCCTGTAGGAATACAAGTCAGTTAGTCCAAGAAACACAGACTAGTCCTGCTTGCAAATCACTTTAGACTGCATTAAAGGACAGAGTTTTCTGTATGAAGATGTCTGTGTCCATGTGATAATTTCTGTCAATGTATAACTACAACACTGGACACATTCTTTCTTAGAGTAAACACTTTTCAGATGTGTGATTGCAGCCTGTTATAAGTCTAAATCTGCTACTTTAACTGCAGTACATGAAAATGTTTTGAACAGCACCTTGTTAAGGCCTTGACACATTTCAAACCAGTAATCTCTACAGACCACTCTTGTATTTGTCCGAAATTTTCAGGAGTAGTTTGTGTTTATTTGTTCCACAGGAGATATATCTTGAGATATCGCAAACCTAGCACATTTTCACAAAGAACAAAAATCGAGTGTGCTACACAGGATCTAAAAATGTAGAGCATAGTCTCAAAAGGACTTTAAATTTACATCAGATCATCTTGGATTTCTGTAGCAATCATTGTGTTATTCTTAAAGGAATATGTCTCTTTTTTACTGTTCTTGAACAGCTGTGCATCTGTTTTTGCAAACAATGTACCTAAGATATGTGGTAACATGATTGTCCTAGTTTGTATTGGTGTAATTAGTATTTGCCCATTGTTTTCCAACTGCATTACTAACCTGCATAACTTATATGTAAATTCAGGGGCTTTAACTCAGCCCATAGAAAACCACTGTGGTGCAAACTGACAAAACAAGAGGGAGGTTTGATTAAGGCAATACACAGACATCAAGCTCCAGTTCTGTGGTGTGTATGAAACCCATCATTCAATTTTAAAGGTCGCTGTGGACTGTTAAAACGCGAGATAAACAACAATATGAATTGTAAAGGCCGGGGAAGGAGAATGAGCGAGGAATCGGGAGGGAAAAAAGAGGACATTACAATAGCTGTAATTTGCATCATTTTACCAGTGTACCTGTCTACCAGAGCTTGTAAAACAGTGGCCAGCCCAGTCTTACATATTCAGATCATTTGCCTCAATTAAGGGAAACTCAGCAGAAGATGAACCGGCATAAATGTTTATGGAAACGGAATATTAGATTGGTGGGGTCAGATCCAGCCTGGGCTCTCTATGGTAATAGCCCTGTCTTGAAATCAGCCCTATCCCTCACTGAAGTGGAACAGCTGATAGGCCATTCCCATCCCTGTGGGGAGTGTGTGTGGGGGGGGAGTTCAAGAAAAGAAAAGCCCAATTTACTCTCCGTAACAGCTATTATTGTGGCAAAGGAGAGGAAGTAATCGTGTAGATTATTGCTGAATTTTTGCCCGCTGTAGGGTCTGGTGGAGATCTGTTGCCTAACAGTTGTAAATGGATGCAGTGGTTTAGTTGTGCCTCAGCGTTTGTTCTTTATCTCCTATTCACTTTAAAAAGCTGAATGTTGATAGCAGGAGGATTACTTTTTTGTATTTCCATAGATATATATATATATTCCCCACTTTACTATACACCCTCAGCCTGTTCCATAATCTTTCAACATATCATGATTTTTGAGAGACTTTTGACAGATTTTGATTTTATAATCACCTTCCAAAATCTTGCTTTTTAAGTTAGTACCAAAACAACTATGATTTTTATTTTCATTCATCTAAATACTTTTGTATATAGCCATCTGTCAGTCTAGTATGGTCAGTAGGAAATGATTCTGCCAAGTTAAAACCAGCTCACATTTTCTGTTCTTAAACATAACACAGTCAAGGGATAGCAATACCTACCATAATTTTGGACATATTTTGCCGAACAAAATCCTCTATTTTAACAAAACACTGTCAAATGCAAGCAGATAGGCTGATTGTCTGTCATTGTGTCTTTGCTCTCCATTTTTTGGCACTGCTTCATTTACTCAGCCTCTGCTTTGATTTGCTAGCATTTTAAGCAGCTGAGGTTCAACATGCTTTTCTGAACAGATGTAAGAATCATCCAAATGTCCTGATGGAAGTCCCATCAGCATATGAATATAAAGGTTATATTCTAATGATAATATGGGCTGTATGGTATATATTGCTTATAGTACCGAGCAATCTGTTTACAGTTAGGAATGGGAGTTGCTTCTTTTTTGTTTTTTCCTCGCATGCTGCTTTGAGTGGTGCAACACAGTAATATATAGTTTGGAAGATAGCAATTGGAACACGGCCAGAGTAATTTGCGCCTCATACTAAATGTACAGTCTCATGTGCCAAGACTTAGCGGAGGGAGAGAGGAGGAGTTGAGGGTGATTGAGAGTATGACAATCAAAGAGGTCATGGGTTTGAATTGATGCAGATGGAGGTACACACCACTCAACAGTTTTTTTTTCTTTTTTGCCAGAGCTCATCTGCTTAAAATACAGCATCCTTTTTTTTCTTCCTCTTCCCATTTCCAAGAAAAGAGTCAACACAGCTCTGATATAGAAGGTCCAAACAAATAAGCCATATGGATATGTATGCTAACCTGGGAGATGATGAGGCTATATTGTGGGGTTTTGAATGGGCTCTGTGATGATGTAAATTAAAGAGGAGGCCTTTAAAAGTGGAACAGGGGGCCTTATTGCATATGCATTGAGGTAGATCAAAGCCTTTTTCGGAGGTCACACATTTACATAGCGATATCACCAGAGCTATGGGAACCTGGCAACCCTGTCTTTTGGGACTGTTTTTGAATAAAGAGGGCCTTGTGGAAGTCCTTTGGCACAATTAGAACAGGAGTCAAGGAAGTTCCCTCTGCTGCACTGTCCGCCTGCCTTTTTTGCTTTTTTTGTTGTTGTTTTTTTGTTGTAAAATATTGTCTCTCTTTTTAAAAAAAAGAAAAAAGCCAAAGGTAATAAGTTTACAAGGCTAGTAACTGTCCTTGTGCTTCCAGGAAAGAGAAGACTGACTCAAAAGCTCATACTCCTCTACAGTCCAAAGGTGAGTACAGTCATTTCAATTGCATGTGGCATAAAAAATGTTATGCATGACACTTTTGTAAATTTTGAGCCAAGGGAGAACACTAAGTGTGTGATTACATTTATCTGTAAATGCAGTTTTGTCTTTTTGAGAATGTGTAAATGTACATAAATGACTGCCATCAGTATTTAAATCCTTTAATTGATAACTTAAGTCCTACTTTAGGACTGCTGTGTTACTGATAAAACATTTAACAGCAGGTGTACATAACCCCTGAAAGATTATTGCTTATTCTAATGGGGAGCAGTGCAAGTTCCATGGCAATTCAAAAAATATATATATATACATTCTTTTTTTTTATATATATATATATATATATATATATATATATATATATATATATATATATATATATATCGACATAGTGTCTAGAACCAGCGGAGGCAGATTGTAGTTGATCACTGGTGTTGAATAGCATCTCAGTTTCTCTCACTTCACTGCTCTATAGATTGAATAGACTCAGACTTCTTGTGACCTGAGTCAAATAAAAATAAATAAAAATGGCAGACCTCTGAAGACGGCTTGAGCAGTTGAATCTCAATGTATGAGTGCTACACTCTCATCTGTATTTACAGAACAGGACATAGATTAAACACATATTATCAGACTCTATTAAAGATTTTCATTGTGTAATAAAACTCAAGGTAAGATTTAGCTTCAGTGCCTTCATCCTGGAATGCTTATAAAGAAGGCTCAGAATTACCTGGAGAAAGAGAGTGTGCAGACGAGGTAAAAGGTTGCACCTCATTTGAAGCTGGCAAAGGTAAACCTTCTGCTCTGATAATGTATTCTCCTGTTTCTTCCTCTTCACATTTTTGTATAGCTTTCTGGGGGGACTCGGATGACAGCGACTCGGAGATTGAAGCAGCCTTGCGTCCTCAACCTTTCATCACAAACATAGATGACATTGATGGCTTCTGTGACTGATGTTTTACCGCAGATGTTTTTTGAAATGAGCTACATTATTTAGCTGCATACTCTCAGGCAGTTTGGCTCGTAGTAATTCAACCCCTGACCATTATTTTAGTGGTCTGCATTGTAAATCATATGCACGCTGTATCGTGAAAACAAATAATAAAGTTGACAGCTCTCACGCTGGGTAAAGTGCGTGAAGAGTTGTCCAACACTCTGATGTTAACCCTGCTTCAGTCTCTTTATCTGAACAACTCTCCCGGCTCATAATAACAGCTCGAAATAGATTAAACTGATCTTTTAAAGCGATTTGTTTGCACTAGGCTGAAAATCATGCATTTTGAATGCCGCAAGCATCTCCGAGTGCTCTACCTCCAGCATGCTCAAGTGTAGTGATGTGAGTCACCTGTGAAATGACAAAGCACAATGGCCACTCCGCACACTGCTGTGCGACCTGTGAACCTGCTGAAGAGGCCCATCTCCCAGGGCACAAAGTGTTGCGGCGCTAACAAACTCTGAATATTTAGAACCGCCCAACAAACGCTCCACACGTATTTTCACAGCTGCTTCTTTGATGCCCACAAAGACGCACGTCTAAATTCCTCCGTATTATTGTGTAAATGAGTCACAAGTAGCCGGATTGTTGCTGAAACCACACCATAGCCTTCTGCAGTTTATCATTTTGCAACACATTGAGTGCTCTGTATCTATTAATAACTCAGTGCTACTGTGTGGGAGGCCACATTCCCAAGTTTACATTTATAGTTCATTATGTCTGTAGTGTAAATTTCCAAATCTGCCATTCTGGGATGTGGTAAAAGCCCCTGGCATTCAGTGTCAGCAGGATTCCATTAGTCAGCTTTAGGTGACTTTACATGCCTGAACCTTTTAAAGTAGGACTCCACATTCATTACCAATAATGGCTTCAGACAGCCCTGACCCACCACAGAAAAGGGACTGTGGCAGAATAATTTGGAGTTTGCTAAAAGGCTCCCTAACATAATATCCATGTTAAGGAGCATGTCAACAGATACTTGTGTGCGACAGATAGCTCACGGTGGAAGCGGGAGTTATATTATACTAATGTGTACTAACACAATAACATTTTTAAAAAGGAACTTTTCTGATTCCATGCTAGAGAGACGAGGATGATATCCGGCTCACTCTTTTCAGAGAGTGTGTAGTCAGACGGTCATGGGAGGGCGTGGAAGGTTTTATCTTGCAGTTATGGGGTCTTCTGTGCAGTGGCTCAATAAGAGTGTCTGCATTACTTGATCTATCATGTTTAGGTCGCCATTAGACAGAGCTCAGCACAGTCCTTACAGCAGTGGTTGTGTGAAGGTTATATATGCGTATTGTGACTCGATACAGATTGTCTCAAGAGTTAGGGAGGATGGAAAACAAATTTATTTTTCATGATAATCCTACAATACCACTTGCAATGTCAAGGTAGAAGGAATTTTCCTCTTTTAATTTTGCTCCTTAACACTTAAATTATCCTAAAGATAACTAATAGCAGCCATGCTTCAGGGAATTTTAGAATGTGCCATACCTCCATCTTTCGAATCAATAACCAACCGATAATAGATTGACACAGTTATTCGATTATAGTCTACAGTATTGATTTAGCTGTAAAACATTTCACTCAGGACACTGACTTGATCCTTATGAATGACATTCAGGTCTTAATGTTTAGCATGATCAAAATTGCCCTACCTCTGAGATGCTATATCATTTTTTTATTGACACTGTAGGCAATGAAGATGTTACTTTTCATGGACAAGGAAATATAGTCCAGAATATTAATATTTCATTGTATTCATGAGTTCATTAAAGTTGTATTCCTTCAGTTCAAACATACTTTTTAAAGTATGACTCTAACCAAATTTTTTTTAAAGTTGACCAGGTATTCATTCCTGACACTATCTTTTGTGTTTCTACAAAATGAGAAATTTAAGTTTGTGTATCTTTACCGGATGTGAAAGTATCTGTAATTTACACTGAACTGTCCTTGAAAAGTGACAGATTGAAATGACTCCGGTTCAATGAGAGAGCAAAGGGCAGAGAGCCTGTTTTTTCTCTTTCTCTTTCCTTGAGGAGCTTATTTAAAAAAATATATCTGTCACTATGTACTGCAAATTAGAAGTTATTCGGGCTTTTCTTCATCAACGGCCTCAAAATTGAACCAGAAACAATTAAGAGTGGCCTTTGTGATCAGTGAGCTAATTTCTGAAGCATATCTCTAGCTATTAATGTAGTGTTTAACATGATGCTCTGTCACCCATTTAGGCCTCAATAGCAGTTGAGATATGCATTTTTTAGCCAAATGAGAAAGCCAACCACCACGACTATCGGCAACACGTGAGTACATCTCATGTTTCCTCTAAATGCAATGCCTCTTTCTTTACGCGTCCATAGAGCTCCACATCTAGCTTATCTAACAAAGGTCAAGGTCTGACACTATACAGCTTTGTTAGATGTACAAATAGAGTATCTGTAAAAAAAAACCTTGAAAGAAAATGTTGCCTGCTGTCTCGTCAAACAGCCGACAACATTTCAGTGGTGATATGACAGGTGAACCACACATCACGAACCAGAAACAGACAGCGATTAGTAAATAGTGACCGGTTTGCTCAGCTTTTCACATAAAATAGTTTTAAACTCCAGTCTTCAACAAGTTTGATCATCAATTAAGAGATACTCAAATGTGGAATTGTCTTTTGGGTTTAGACTGCTGTTGGGATAAAACAATCAAGACATTTGAAGATCACATAATGGGCTCTTTTTCACTATTTGCTGATAATTTATGGACCAAGCAATTTGTTTAATTAATTGAGAAAATAATCAGTAAATTAATCAATAACTAAAATAATTGCTTGTTTATAGCGATATCTTCGATCGCTGTCACCTTTCTTTTTGTCAAAGCTCATTGGAGCTGTACAGGACTTCCAGTACAGTGAGTAGACATGAGGCATTATCCAAGTATGGCACAATATTCAGAAATATGGCCCGAGATGTCTTTTTTTTTTTTATACATAAAAAGTACAGTGATCCCAGGAATACTGTAACCAGGATTGTAGACCAGAAAAGGTTACGTGATACACAAAATAATATAAATATACTTTTGAATGTGAGCTCGCAATAAATCTTGTTTTTTTGAGTATGGAAGTCTGTTCCTTTCAGTCGGGCACACTATCAAGTACTGAGCTTAAAGCCATTCATGTTCAGTCCACATCAATTCAGCCTTTTTTTTTCTTTCCTTACCAATAGCTGCCATGAGTGTCGGGAAAGTTGAGAGGAGGGTCTTGCTCCCTCGCAAGCCTGATTGACCTGCTTTTTGTCCAGACAACTTCCAATAAGAAGGGGTCACTGTTCTTTCATTGGTGACTTGCATTGAGTCTCCTGCATGCGTCTGAATTGTTAACCCAGGGCACTTGTGTAACTAGCATCAGAGATAGTGGATGTATCTCTCCATGATACTAGATTCCATGTGTTCCATGTACGAGTAATCATGATTAAGTAATAATGGTTTCTTTTTCAAAAGTCTGTCAATCTTCTCTGTGCTTCTAAAATGGGAATTATGCATTTTGGATTTCTGTTCAAATAAGATTTTAATGTTATCTGAAGTGGGACTACACATGGATGAAAGCAAGTGGAAAAGTTAAACACATTCATCCACTGTACTAGGGTTTTTGTAATATATTCCTGCCTGCTGGACAAGCAGAGGCTCTCAAATGTGCGCCTTCCATTCTCCCCTACCCTACTTTTATTTTTATCACTGAATAATCATTAAGAGCAAGGTCATTTTGATCTTCTGCCTCAATAGGCCTCAATTAAATATTCATTCATTCTGATGTGGCCTCCTCGGCAGCTTCTTTGGTATGTGTGTTAGAGAGACAAAAGGCTGTGCTTTTGATTACACAAGCTTGGGCTTTTTCAAAGAGATCAGGCACCATTATATAGAGTTAAACAATCTTTTCCACTGATCAACAGAGTTGTTGGTAAAATGTTTACTTTGGCGGGGATAAATGAATTTGTCCTTGAATCTGGAAACAAAAATAAGTAATTTTGCAAAGCTTATTCAAGCAGCGTCTCCAAGGCTTTTGTTTCATGTGTCAGGCTGTATCGCTATGAATTGAAGCAATTTATCCACAACTACAACCCATTTGGTTGCCTTATTGGCAAGAATATAGGCTATTCCTTTTCAAACGTGAATTGTGACACGATTAAATCATTTTAATCTACAGGAAGTATCAAACTCTATATACTGGTGTTTGTAGATTTTTTTTAAATAAAAGCAATATACATGAGTACAACATATTATTTAGCTAATTTGCCTTTTGGTCACATTAGTGTCATGGGTGCAGGGATGGCAATCTTAGTCACTGTTGATGCAACACTAACAATTTGATGGATAGGCATGGCATTTGATACGTGTTCATTGTCCCTGGAGGACGTTTCATAATGATTTTAATGATCCCTGACTTTAAAGTTTGATAATATACACCCGCTTTTCCTACAGTGACTTTTCAAAATGTCTGTCATGAAAAAAAAATAGTCTTGTACTTTTTACAGCTTAAAAGCAAAGGACTTTGAGATACAAACTAGAATACAGTATCTGGACACGTTTTTCTTATGCAGATGATACAATTTTGTATATTGCTATATGCCTTTATATTCCCTTTTGTTGTTATTACTTTTGTTTTTGTTAAAATGTTACCAAAATTGTTTAGAGCTTCGGACTAATAAGGTGTTGTCTATGGCTTCTAGTCAGCATTCACTGATGCTGTATTTCATAGCAGCATCTGTCTTGTTATAATGGCCACACTAAATCACCATAGAGACCCTTAGGTTGGTTTAATGCTGCATAGACACTACACTTTAAACTTTTCAAGATTTGAATCAAAAATATTGGCCGTGCCTTAAGTGAATTCATCTTCTGTACTCTGAGTTATTCATTATTTAATGTAATATAAAAATATAGCCAAACATCATACACCTTGTCCAAAATGGAAGCCAAGATGCCATTAAGACGGATGAAAGACTTGTAAACATTCAATGTGTCACTTTTGTTTCCAAGCACGGTAACAGTCATTTCTGATCCCGTCAGCAAACATGTTGGAGAGAGCGTACAATGTCAAATAAACCAAGAGAAAGATATATTAGTATTACACAAAAAATGAAGTTGGCTATTGTTCTAGCTGTGAGTGCTTATTATTATTAAGTCTTATTATACCTTTTCACTATATGGAACATATCTTCAGCCCTGCCATTACATTTATCACTTGATTCAGCAAGTATCTGAAAGCGCAGTGGGTGAACAATAGGTCCAAGGATGATTTGCACATGAATGACGTCTGTGAATGAGAGTGGGTTACAGAGGAAGGCTGTCTCTCCATAGTCGGGGCAGGAAGGTTTCCTCCCCTCTGCCCCCACTCCAAAGACCAGGTGAGATTCTCCGACACAAAGGAGGGCCAAGTGAAAATCTGTTCAGCATGGACGCCTAAAACCTTTATTATGGTGATGCTTCATGGGGGATTTACGTATATAAACGAACGTATATAAACGTCCGTATATAAAAGCCCTGAGTCGCGCCCTGGTTACTGTTTCTGTATGGATTGCTGTTACATGTCCATATTTCTTTGATATTCTTTGAAAAGACTATATTTTTGCTATATAGATATAGATATAGTACAGTACCACAGTTTCTATTTCCGTGTTGAACCAAGATGAAACTTAGAGTTCCTCTGTACTAAGGCTCTTAGAAAAAGCTTGAGTGTCTATCCTGAACCTTTCACTGTGCAAAAATGCAAAATAAATTGTCCTCTTTTAAATTGTTATTTGACTGGATTGAGAGATGGTGAAATCATATATTGTCTGGAAGTCTGTTCCAGCTCTGTGCTGCACATTAACTACATGTTCATGTTCAGTTTGTTCTCTGAGAACAGTTAGCAGTCCTCTACCTGTTGAGCCTTAGAGGCAGAGAGTGCTCATATTGTAAAAGACAGTCAGAGATGTATTTTGGTCCTAAGCACATTGACAGATTTAAAGACAAGAAGTAATATTTTGAACTCTATTCTCTGACACACTGGGGGGTAGTGAAAATATCTTAGAACTGGTAAAAATGTTTTCACTTTTCTTGTTCTTTTGTAGGAATGCAATTCAGTTGTCAGCTGGCGAAAGATGAAGCACTTCCAATCCTTTATTAGTTTAATTTCCTCACAGAGAGAATCTAATGCTGCGTTTCCAACAGGCAGTCCAGTTCAGTTTTTATTTAACTTGAAAAAGTTGTGGATGGTACCAATAGAGCCACAACATTCTTGGTTCCACCTTGGCCAACTGAGCTGAGTCAATACTAGAAGGTGGAGTTTAAACACTTCAGACCACTGACTGGTCAAAGAAAATCATCACTAGTCCGACACAGGCCACTGACTTGCACAAGCCGTCTGTATTTAAATAGCCAAGCTGCCGTCAAATGCTATAACAATTTTTTAATTCCCTCAAATTTGTTTTGCAAACCTAAGCTGGACACACTAAGAACACTATGCTGTACAATTTAGGAAGTGCAGATCCTCTGTTTTGGTGGCTGTTGGAATGACAAAAACCTGGTACAACAAGTGAGTTGAATTGAGCAGAGCTTTACCATACAGTGGAAACACGGCATAAGGGACTCCAGTAGGTTGGTGTAAGAGCAAGGTAAATATGGGTGTTATCAGCATAATTATGATAGTTGATGTTGTTGTTTTTTTAATAATGTTGCCTAATAGAAGCATTTAAATGTTAAATAGAAGTGGTCCGAGGTTTGAGCCTTGGGGAACCCCACATATCATGTTGGTCCCCTCAGATGCATAATAACCAATTGAGAACAAATAATTCAGCCATAGCACTACATACATATAGTCCTTACACGGTGGTTTGTCCTTCTGGCTCTTTCAATGACAATTAAAACAACCAGTATGAAGACACCAGCCTGTCACTATTATATGGGATATCATCGAAATCATAAGATAATCCCACCAAAACTTGTCAGTTGGTTTGTCAAATTTAGCTGGTACTTGACCTTGTGAATAAACAAATGCCATTTCACACATTTTGTCTGCTTGTGCGCATGATTCACATGAAGGTCATTTTGACTGGGGGTCCCATTTTCTAAAAATCATACTGTATGATCTAAAACACATGAGTTACTAATTGGAGAACTGGATTTGGAAATATTCCAAGGTATTGGTGCATTAAGGAGTCAAAGTTCAGGAGTCAGAGCCATCTTCTCCAAACATGGCTGGAGTGAACATAACCAATGTGCCCCGGTTTAACTTCTGCCTCTGGTTGGTTTCTGTGATCCTTATGTTGAGGGGATGAGAAGGACGGGCTATTCCGAACCATAATGAAGAGACCCAAACTGGAGCTGTGGTCAGAGAGCTCCATATCAAGATTGCCAGATTCCTGCTCGAGATGCTTCAAATCACATTATAATTAACCGCATTTAGGATGGAGAGCAGAGAGTCCCTGCTTAAAGCTATTCCCATGATTCTTTCTCTCTCTCTCTCTATCTTTGCCTCACACTCTCTTCCTCCGTCCCCTATCTCTTGCTACCCCTATTTTCAGTTTGAGTAATTAATATGGAAAGATGGAAAGGCATCATATTCTACAAATTCCTATGAGATTGGCTTGCAAAAGCTGTTAAAGCCAAGTAGGTAAATTAGTATTCATGCAGGTTTTCCTGTTGCAAGTCATCTTTTCCTGTGGGACCAAGTAGTAGATTGGGTAGACAGGCAACGCTCATCCTTGATTATGTGAGCAGAATGCCACCACAGAGCCGAAGCCCGGTAGGAAAAAAAAAAACCTTCCTTAGGCAGTAAATCAATTTCTGTGACCTGCTAAATGTAATTGACTACACTCTAATTCTTTAACCCTGTGTACCACGGTGAAAACACATCCTGAGGTGGAATGATTACCAGCTATTATACAAATCCATGGTTTCTGTGTCAGTTAATAACCATTTACAGCAAAATTATACATACGCCATGATTCAGTGGCAATAAACAATTGCTTTAATGCACTAGTCATGTCTTTGTTTAGTCAATCAACTGGGTCTCAGAAAACCAGCTATTATTCAAAATAGGAAAATGGCTTGGTAAAGACTTTTTTGCTTTTAGACGCATGGAAATTTGTATGTAAATTGAGATGTTAATATTTCAGCTTGTGCTGAATACCGGATATGGCCTTTAATGTTATGGTTCATACACCATAGGAGTTGCTGGGAACATTTGATGCAGTTACGTGACACAAAATGCTTTAATGATTATGGATCCACATTACCGTAGCTCCAGAGATTTTGCACAGCATAACAAAGGTTATTATTATTATTATTATTATAAATACTTGATTATGTTAAATTCATTGTCAAATATTTGAGGACGGATAATGCATCACATTGTTGTTGTTTAAACCATTCAGAATTCAGTATTAGTACAGATATCACAAACAAAACCAAATAAACATAGAATTGTCCTTTCCCAAAGTTTATTGCAAACAGTGTACATGATTTCTTTCATTAGTATGTTCTCCCAAGCTTTACTTTTATCTACCCAATCTTGTGAAACACACACAAATTGACAGTACATGTATCCCTGGCCTTAACTTGACCAGTTGTCAGCAGGCCCAGGACATGGGCTCTGACTTTGGCCAGATTAATTAGCAGTCCGCACTCAACAGTCCGTTTCCCAATTCCTATTAGACCCAGCTCAGCAATCTGGTGGAAGGTAATTTGGTGCTCCATGCACACAGGGCGCAGCATTGACACCTTATGCTTCGTGATTGAAGGCAATCTCCTGGGGACGGCGCTAAATTTATTCATGGTACGCTCTCCCACAGCCACTAGAGACGTGTCTGTGCCCGCCTGCAACACATCCACAGATTTCCTGCTCTGCATCTTTTCCCCGAATGCACAAATAATACTAAATGATCTGAGGGAGTTGCTGCGGTGTCTTATATTCCTACTATTACGGGAACCTGGTGATCTCTGGGTGAGTGAGTTGCCTCTGCTGCGCGTACGAGCCTCTGAAATGAAGACAATGCATTATGTCAGGCTAGTGGATGTTATTGCATTTACAAATCTTCACCCTCACAACCTCTTCCATTCTCCCTTTCTCCCAAGGGAATACACATGTAACAAAAGGTACGCACACACACGCGTCCATGCTCGGTGCAGCTGGGTCACAGGAAGTGGCATTAATATAATTCCTTGTTGATGGCTGAAATCTGTTGATAATAGAGATGTTAGCAAAGGTGATTGGTTGGACCCCCTGTCATTAACACAGCCTGTTATCCGTGAGCCGCCACGCTCACTAGTCCTCACTGGGGGAATACAGGGTCAGCCATTACCATGGAGTAGAAATGCTAATTCTCAACTTTAATCAACAGACCCCTGACTGCCTGCCACCGTTTATTTACTGCTGAGGTTTCACAGCCGTTATTAGCCAGTGACCCACACATGTGAACTGTGGCTCTGCTAAGCTTTGTGGGTAGTTGCGGTAGAGGATACTTACAACATAACCAAGGAATGGCCTTTTGTCATGAGGCACACACTCTATAAAACAGGATGAAGCATAAAATCATAGGTACAAGCTGGCCTTTCATGTGAGACGCTTTAACCTAAAGCACCACAAACACTACGAGCTGTGAGTGCTTCACAAAGGTTAAAAAAGCCGCTTTTAGATCACAGTAGTATCTATGAGAGCTTTACTCACCCCCCTCGTGTCTCACAGTGATAAAAGGAAGTACGAGCCATCACTCCTGAGGCTGCAAACTTGTTTGGAGTTATTGAATCATCAGAGCAGAAGAGGCAAACAAGTGCCCTCAAGTCTTGCAGCGCTTGAGGTGGAAGAGGTATTTTGACAATTAGCCCTATGAATTTGGTTCCCTCAGCATCAAAACACAAGTGCTATCAATATTTGTTACACAATACACACGCATGCTGTTCAAAGACTGACGCTAGCCTATTTCTTTGGTAATATTGTACCGCCAGAGCAATAATGTAACTGACTTTTGCTATTAGAAACAGCAATATCTAACTGATTTACTAAATCATTAAATTGTCTATGTAACAGGTGTGCACTTATTGACAATCAGCATAGCTCTACATAAAGAGTAAAAGTTGATTTTTACCAACAAGGGTAGAGTTTGGACAGTATAAAAGACAATATGAACAATCAAAACAGTATTTGTTACAATTAGATTGTATACTCTAATATATTATAGTAGAGAACAATATACAAAGAATGCATTGCATAAGGTTGAGGTGAGTATTAACCGGTCAGTCCACAGATTTAAGTCAAAGCCTGGTCTTGGCAGCAACACAATGAAGCACTTTTTTACTTCTGTGCCATATAAAACATGATCAACAATAAATGAGCAACCTATAAGTCAATCAATCCATCAATCAGTATCTACGCACTCGAGATTCCGGCCAAATGTATAAACACATTCTTCTTTTGCCTTTCCGTCATTCACTCAAACACACACAAACTGGACTGGTGAAATCGGGATCAAAGATCTATTCAGCTGACGCTTTCATCTGGTGAAGGGATTGGTTTTGAAACATCTTTTGTGCCGCCCTCTATATGCAGACTCGAGGAAATTTAGTTTGGTCTGCCACAGAGTCAGTCAGACACAGGGAAATAAGTGTAGCTCCTTATATGTAAACACTGACATGAACACAGCAATGTATGCCATTCAGTTAGTTTTCTTTTCAAAAGCATCATACTCAGCGAAGGAAGGTCATACAGAAGGCCTATTCATTAGCTCCTGCTGCTTTTCATCTATTTAGTTAATCATTCAGTAACAATAAAAGAAGATCCAGTGATCAACAAACTATTCACAGTTATTTGGGTAAACATCACAAAGACTTTAAACTCTTCAGTGCTTGTATCCATTTTATTTATATCCATTTAAATATGAATATTTACAGCTTCTATGATTTTTAAAAATTGTTTTTATATATTGAAATACATATGTCATAGAAATTATTGCGAAGAAAATATCACCACTTCATTCTTCACAATTAGATGGGTTTTATGTAGCCTTGATTCAACATATTTTAATATAATGGAAAATATGCTAAATTGTCAAAATATAATGGGACTGCAAATTTCAAAAGAGGTTTGAATAATTCCCATACTGCAACACTTTCTCTTCATTTTGAATACTCATGAAAAGACTTGAAGCTCTTCATCTGCAACGTAGCGGCACATTTCCACCAGGCAGGTGTGATCATATGCAGCAGCTTGGTAGACATCTATACAAATGACCTCCAGTAATGTGACATATAATATTCATCCCTCAATCCATAGAGGAATTCACTCGTTAGTCTTCATACATCCTGTTAAGAAGGACGACAGGGATTTTTCGTCTTTAAAAAATGTGGTGCTGCAAAGTCTTCATCATCACCATGGAATTTGCATGAAGGGAAGTCAGTATTGGACGAGGCAGCTTGTGGATCTGCTGGATTTAGCAAATTCATCCTCAGGTCCCTCAGTGAAAAAGGAGAAATCCATGAGGCTCTGCAGCTGTGTTGGACACATTCTGAAAAATATGAGGTTTCCTCCAATAACTCCCATGTATTCTTACACTAATTACCAGTGTTGGGCAAAAAAATGATCAGTTACTACATTATAATAAGTTGTATTCCTTATTACATAACTTTACTGTTTCAAAGATGGCTTTAAACACCTCCAAACCCTTGTGTCACATCTGTATTTAACATCTCTAACAATAGAAAACAAGCCATCCAGGCTAATTAAGCAGCTAGCCTATAATGTAGATGTATGGACCCGCAGGAGCTAGCTTTATTTTAGCTACAGCGAGTGCACACAGCTCTCGAAAAGTCCCGTCCTCTCAGTAAAGCTGCTCGTTTCAATCAACCTCAACTCTAAAAAAACCAAGTGAGATGGGAATTTTGGCTTACCAGTGGATTAGACTGGCAAGCCATCTTAAAAACACACAACGTATATGTGTGTATATTTGGGTAGGTATGTGGGTATTGATTAAATCATGAGACAACTTAATGCTACTGCTTCAAAATCAAAGAATACATTTATTAATCAGAGCACTCGCATACGAACGTTGTGAGTGCAGCATCTCTGAATTAATTTTGAATTTTAAAGGATAACTCAATGCTCCATTGCTCTCATCACTTTGCTCAAAACAGGATTTAGATTTAGATTTGCCCTTTGTTTTCCAAAAAATCTGCCTTGTTAACCTTGTCAGCTGTATGGTTTAAGTGAGCTGTGCTACAAATGTTTACAAGCAATTTCTCAAGGGTAAATGGGGGACAAGTGTATCATTCCAACTGAGGTATGCGCTTTTAGAAATCAATTCTATTATTCAATTAATTTCGTTTAATATGAATGAAGCTCTATATTAATGAAACTCGATAATATTAAACTCTAAAAATAAATGAGGGACATCAATTATTCTGTTGACATTAGTGTTTCCTATTCTGTGGTATGGAAGGACAGCAGGTGAAATAGCTTTCTATTCGAAAATGTATATTCACATTTTATATTACAATCCGTTGGCGCTGACTTTTCCTCTGTAATGTGCATTTTTCCCCCTATGGCACACTGTTGCCACTCATATTTACCTGCATTGCCTTTGGCAGAAGCTATTTCATTAAGAATAAGAATTAGACAATTGAAAATGTTGGCAGCGGGTCTCAGATGCTACATAACCTAAGCAACATTCAGCAACAACTTTAGACCAGCTGTATCATAGTAGATGAAGACATCTGAAACTACATTTGTCCCTCAAATTCCTTAAAAATAGTTGGCCAACATTACTAACATTCTTTACTTTAGCTGGTAATAAACCTTGCATTTGTATGACTGTATTACTGCTACAAAACAACATCAGCCAAATAACTCGTAGAATGCATTGCTTTAAAATGTACCTTGTAGCTTCATGTATTAATCTAATAATTATCCTTACTTTCATTCATTTGTTAATTGAAAATCATTATAATCACATGTTTAGAACAAGCTTCAACACTGGTAAAATGAGATTATTTTCCATATTATATTGCATCCCTATTTACTCTCCTGTGTAACTCTACATTTATCAGGTATTACTGCCAAGGCCAGATGTTGAACTCGAATCCAGCTGCAGTGTTAAGATAAAGGGGCAGCTTTTTTCCCAGAGCTGTCACCTTCCATAACACTGCCCCCCACCGCCCACTCCCTCTATTGTAACTGTCTCCCAGGCAACTCACCTCCACTGCATGATAAACCATATTCATATATAACTGTCTGTTTTGTTGCCACCACTAATATGCCTTTAGCCTCATTCTGGTTGTCCTTGCTCCTATAGGTTTACAGTGTGCTCTACTGATTCTACATCATATCGCACTATTTCTATTGCTGTGCAATATTGCAAAGGTCAGTGCTGTGACCCTGTCCCCCTGATCTAGTTAAAGTACTCAGATCGCACCGTGTTACCATATTTTTCTCATGACATGCTTACATGCTCCTTCAGTGTAATGCTACTTAGCGCTATAATAACGTACACACGCCCTGTCATGCTATATAATTGCGTAGTATTTTTGTATTTTAATTTATTTTATTATTATTAATTATATTTAATTGCCCTTTGTGTTTGGGGTCCATTGGAGTTGAGGACTTAGTTTGAAATAAAAATAAATGGGGGTATGGAGTTAGAATGTGTATCAGTGTTCCAGGCCTCTGTAGACCGCTCCTCATCTCTGCTTAAGGCTAGCAACCCAAGGCTACATTTGTTATGACGAGACTGGTGGACCCGAATGCAGCACAGAGACGGGGAGGCAGAGAGTAGGGGTAAGGGGTTTATTGTTCTTAGCAGGGCATGCGTTGCAGGAAGGACGAGGGGATCAGGTGGGGCGAAGCCAGGGAGCCAGGACAGGAGCTGGAGACGAGCAGGGAACAGGGCTGGAGACATAGGCAGGTTCAGGCAGGGGAAAGCTACAGGGCGGCTGTGGCGTAGTGGAGAGCAAGGTAGTTCTCCAATCAGAGGGTCGGTGGTTCGATACCCGGCTTCGGCAGTCGTTGTGTCCTTGGACACTTAACCCCAAGTTGCTCCCGAAGGCTTGCCATCGGTGTGGACTGGATGTTGCATGAATGTTAGTTAGAGTCTGATGGTGGCACCTTGCATGGTAGCCTGTCATCAGTGTGTGAATGGGTGAATGATATGTAACATACTACTGATTGTAAGTCCATCCATCCATCCATCTTCCATAACCGATCCAGTTAAGGGTCGCGGGGTGATTGTAAGTCGCTTTGGATAAAAGCGTCTGCTAAATGACTGTAATGTAATGTAATGTAATGGAACAGGAATTAAGAATCAGGGTAACCGATTATATACCAAATAGACTGGCGAGTTAGAGCGACACTAACTGGTTAACAGAGTCTCCGATCTGGCGGTGTGGAGGAGTCCGGACCGGGCTTTTAAGGGCAGGCTGATTGAGATGGAGGACAGCTGGTGGCCTGGCTCCTGTACACCTGTCTCCACTCCTGTAATCAAACGAACACCGACACACACAGGGAAAGGGGGAGTGGCTGCAGGCTAAGCAGAGGTAGAGGCCATGACAACATTAGCCGCTACTGGCAGAGTACACCTGAATATCCAGCCACGGTTAAGCAGTTGAGTTGCATTGGTGGTAATGTAGGTTCCTGGTTTTGACCAGGAAGAAGAATGTGTGGAATAAATAAGAAGATATCTCTGGTTCTGCTGCAATGATGCAATTCATCTTATTGTGACCTGAAAGACTGATTCCTCCCTGTTGTATTGTCTAGTGGACATGCTAACGAACAAACATTAGCAATATGTCAAAATGATGAATGGTGTACTTATATTCCACTGCATCACTGGAGCTTAAACCAAGTCATGTCACATCCCTCGAGATGGCAGTAGCAGTTTTAAATTTGCCACCAACAAACAGTTTAATCATTATATTGCCGGCAAGAGAAAAGAAAGAAAAACCCCAATGTCCTAACCAGTGTACCTTGACCCTTCTTCTCTTGATCTTCTTTTACACTTGAAATGCTGTGCGTTTTTACTTGTGAAGCACTTTGAAGCTTCTCTGGAAGGTGCCGAGCCTGACGGTATATAAGGCTGGAAGACCTAGCGAAGGGCAATGCGGTCAATCAAAGGCCACCTTTCCTCTCTCAGCCCTTGCTTTGGGGTCTTCCTGCCGGTAATTCTCTGATTTGACTTTGATGTGCCAATTTGTGCCTGATGAATAATTGTCTGCTTTGCTGATAACTTGTGGGAGTCAAGGGTATGCTGGTGGCACTCAATGCAAATGGGAGATATTTGGGTCCTTCAAATCACGACAGTAGCCCCTCTACATTGCCTCCCCGTTCCGTGAGTAAACTGACCAATTAGCTGTGTTTGAAGAAGCCATTTTTGATTAGAGCAATCAGTAAACAGCAAGGCCTCTCTGTGATTGTCCCCCTGATTAGATGAGTTGTCACTTGAGAAGTTGTTTGAGATTTTAATTTATGGCCTTATATTGCTGGAAAGTATGGTAATTACCTAATCCATTCTCCACAGTTCAGCACTTGGATTAAAATTCATCCATACTGGCTGTGGTGATGACCTCATTTTTCCTCCTAAAGTTTCTAAGTAGTCTCTGAATCGACTGAATCAAGCAACTAGGACAGCCACCATTTATGTTGTCAGTGGTGATGACATCAAGATGAGGAGAAAAGACTGTACAAACAGCATATTAGATACAAATTGAATAATGTTCTTTTCTGACAGATGTTTTGGTGGATTTTAGTTAGTCGCTGTTGTATTTCCATATTGTCGGCTCTGTCAACAGGCTCCTCACTCATTGAATGATCGCATAATAATCTGCACAAGGAAAAGCGGATTATTATTCACACACATCTTTGAGTGTCTATGCATTACATCCTTATTAACACTATGGAGCAGTTAATGACTAAAAGACTTAAATAAGTAAAAAATGACTCTACCTCTTATGCAACAAATTGGGCTGTACAGTAATTAAGTAAATACATCAAATAAGTAGTTGACACATTTGAATGACAAAGCAATCTGGGTAAAGCAATAGCCAAACAGATGTGTTAACTTATAGTTTTATTGGGTAAGTGCACATTGCTCATTTATTTGAGGACCTTGTTAATGTTATGTTCTGTTTTTCAGAGCTTGAATCCACATCAATTGAAAAGGAATGTATTAATAAATTAATCATGCAAATTGACTTCACCTGAAAAGAAACAATTTTTAATTTGTTGTTTGTTTATGATTCATATTCATATTTGTGATTGAAATGTGGTATTTGCTTAGAATGTATAGAAACATAGTGTTGAGTCCACACAAAAGACATGTGAAAACAGCAGAGATTCCCCAAAGGGCCAAGGCTGAAACAGTTTATGGATGTAAAGCAGCTCTACTTGTGTAGAGGTACTTTGGTTCAATCATATTACTTAGTAGTGTTTTTCTTATAAAATGTTTGTGTATCATTTACTTGCGTTTTAGTTATTCCCACTTGTTTTTCCCACTTATTTTGTTGTAACTCACATTTCTTCAATATTTTTGAATTACTTTACGGAGGTGTAAGAAAGCCACCCATGTCACGTATAGAAGCTTTACCTTAAAGTTTCATTAGAAGCTATCATACAATGTAATCCATGGCACACCTATGGCCCATCGCAGATTGCAGTGTATTGACCACCAAATCCCCAAATGATGCCTTAATCAATACAGCAGACAGAGTAAGTAGGCAGGGGAAGGCTGCATGCGTGACACAAAGCCAGGATTAAGCCTGATTAGGGCAGTTTTAACATGTCCTGCTGATTAGGGGCCAGTGGATCTGACCGCTAATTAGCTGTGAAGTGTGGCTGGCCGCACAGACAGGACAGCGGCAGGAGGAGGGGTTGGCAGCCCAAACCCCCCCTTCCCTTGTCCACTTGCCACCTCCACAAAAGGGTCCGGACTCTTTGATTGGGTGTGCTGCATTGTGGAGAAGGGGGGAGTTGAAAAAGAGTCCCATTTCCCTTTTGCTGTGCCACTACCCCCTGCTGGGTGGAGTCAATGTACCCTTTCTGTGCCTTCGTATGACCAGCTGGCTACAGCGGGGCAAATAAACACTCCAGATCCACTGGCCAGTGCGACTCCCCTCTGAAACAGAGCCTTTGTCCCATGTGGATTGTGCCCTAATTGGTGTCCCCGAGACAAATTCTAAGCGTGATTGTTATTTGCACTGATGAGGATTTAACAGACAGATAATACACAGAAGATACAAGTTACAAGTAAATAATAGACTAATGTTAGCCGGCTGGAAGAATAGAGGGAGACTCCCCCCGATAGTTTAAAAAAACAGAAACCCAAATGTTATCAAATATAAACTATCATTTATAAACTAAAATTCAAAAGAGTATTTATCTTGAAATACACTTTTAGTAAAAATTAAATACCACACTTTTGTGTCTAAAATTTGACCTAACAAAATTATGGACTTTGAGGACTTTTAGATCAGTGGTCTCCCATAATTTTTGGCTTGTATTCCCTTAAAATGAAACACTATTGACATGTGACTCATTGTCACTAAAGCATTATGTGTGTAGGACTTTTACATTTTCATGGCCTGAAGGGAACCTACTTACTCTAAACCAAAAAAAAGTCAGAAGGAGTAAACTGCTTTATACTCCTAAATATCTATTTGATTATCTTGCAGTAGTGATCTCATGAACCCTCAGAGTTATCTTGCGACACCTTTGGGTGATCCCGACCCTGAGTTGGGAACCAATGCTTTAGATCTAAGTGGCAACCTTATCTTAAACATATAGCCAAAATGATTTAATGTAACATTAACCTGCCCGAAATGGACAAAACTTCACAGTAATAGACCAGAAAATAGAGCCACCACTTTTTGAAGAATATAGCATTACATTTTTTGTTGTCCTAGAAAATGTACAAACTGACGTTAATGTCTATGGAATTACATTGACGTCACTAATACCTGAAGCAATTTGTGTATTTGCAGACTTAGAGGCGTAATCAGTTGTGTCCCCACATTTCCCTTCCCTGCCTCCATCCGGAGACCCCCTGACCGCAGCGACTCAAGAGGCAGAAAGGAGAGAGGGTAAAGGAACATGGGATTTGGGGCGTAATCCTGTTTGTCCTCGGGGTCACATGCTCTACAGAGTTGGGATTGTCAGCTACAGTCTGGAAGTTTATTCGAGGGACAAACAACAGTCTAATTGTAATTCCCTCTGGAGAGCAGTCAGTGTCTCCTGCTGAATGCTGGAGAGGAGACAGGTTGCTGCAAGATGATAATTGAAAAGAAAGTGGGTGGTCCTCTTTGGCCCCCATGGCCCTCTGGGACGGTTATATTGAGACGCCTGCGTGTTTTGGAGGGGGCAGATTACAGAATGTTATATTTGAAGAAACGATTACGTTCTCCTGGGCTTAATTTGACAGACATCACTATTGAGTGGTGGCTGTTTCTGTTATCTTTTGCCATTCATCTCAATTTGTGTGTTTATTTGTGTGTGTTTGGCTGTTTGCTGTTGGATCATCGCCCCCCTATTAACTGGTTCTGAGAGTATTTTTCAGTTTTTCTTTTTCAAGCATGTTTAAAATGTCCTAAATTTTCCAGATTTTTTTTCTTGTACAATTTTGCACTCCCTATTGTCTTTTTGTTTTATGTGTTCACAGCATGCATGCCTATTTATCTCAATGTGTATGTCAATACACTGATGGTATGGTGAGATCGCGTCTATAAAAAGAAAACAATAAAAATAAATAAAACTAAGTAACACACACTTCCAGACATACACACATAGATAACTACGGCCTAGCCAACACACACTGATCTTATCCATTGCCTACCTTCATTGAACTGCTCTTCAGCCCTGGCCCTATTAACCAGTAATCCGCAGACTGGCAGCTGGCCATTACTGTGGCAACGGTGAGTTGGGAGAAAACTGCTTGTTGGTTCAAAAGTAAAGAGGACTGCTGTGAAGGACAGAGATGAACTCTTTTGTTCTGTAAATATGTCTTTTTCATATTTCTGAATACAGGAAAATCAATTTCTAACTCATTTTCATTTCACCTCTTTACATGTTTGGAGGTAACGATTAAATGTCTTTTATGCTCGCTTGATTTTTATTTTTTTTATTTTAGTCAGCCGATTGAAACCCATTCCAAGGATGGAGTATAATTATATCATGTGTGGCCTTGCCGATACGACAGACAAACAGAGGAGTACAGGAGTATTTTGAATGGCTTACAAACCTCTTAGAGAGAACCTTTTCCTTCATATCATGGAAAAATATTGGTTACTGATGTTTAGAGTCAGCCATTTCAGCGCGAGTTAACTCATTTTAACTAACACTTCATTGTTTTGGATTAGAAACTAGTCTAGTTATGAACTGAAGTGATTTTTATGGTGACAGAAATGTGCAAGATATTTTGAATGAAAAGCATACATTTTTGGGAATACCTGACATGACAATACAACAAATTCCTAATATAATAGTGTGTCACCATGGTGTCAAAGATTTTGCTTAAAATGCTTCCTTCACAGAGGCAGCGCATCATTGCAGTTCAGGTGTACAATGACAAAACAACCAACTCACACTAACATATTTTATGGGGCTCTGATGAATTGTGTGTAATTGTGTCTGCTGTTGCATTTCCAGCATGTTTTTGTCAATAAAACAAGACGGAAAGGGTTAAAATGTTAAAGAAAAGAAGGAGCATACATAGGGATGGAGTGTAATGTGTCACAGGCTCCCACACATGTCTACACAGTGAAGCTGGTCTTTCTCTAGCCTCCTGTCTCGGAGTCCAAACACAGTGGCACCTCAGTAGGGGCTCCACGGCCGTAATAGATTTTTGAATTGGCTAAACTCATTTTCTTAAAGGAGTTTGTGGGACTTAATGAGGCATAACTAATGGAGGTCCCACAATCATCAGTGCCATGCTGGAAGCACCGTGGCAGGACAGAGCAGCCATTGATTCTTGCTTCAAACCTCTTGAGTTCCTAATCAGCTTCTTTGGTTGTGCGTTTCAGGCCTGACAAACCCATTGTTGGCCTGTGTCGCTGGAGGTCAGTAGTTATTAGTGGCAACTGAAAACAGTTTCTCTAACTACTTATGAGCGAATTGAATAACATGCATAGGGGGACTTGGAGGGGGGATTACTGGCAGTGCAGCGAGTCCGGCTGGCGCAGGAGAGAATGTGACATGGTTCCCTAATAAGGGATGCTGCCCCCCCCCCTACACGCACACACACACACACACACACACACACACACACACACACACACACACACACACACACACACACACACACACACACACACACACACACACACACTCCTAACCTGGTCCTCCAACCCCCTCCCTCCCCAAGACATTTATGAATAGTCTTCAAAAGGTTGCTTTGACACTGCAATGCCTCATACTGCTAAAATTATATTCATAGTAAGCAATGGAATTAGCCAGTGCAAGTCCTGGTATAGCATATAATTGTGTGTGTGAGCGCACCTGTGTGTGTGTGTGTTGAGTTCATGTTACAGTATCGTCAAAGGCAACGGTGAAAAAAATATGGTTTCGTGTATTTAATTTCATGGAAATCTATTAGAGTGAGAATTGCTTTCTGAGTCCTATGACCTTCTTGAAATGTTTTTTTTTTTCCCACTCCGTAGGAAGATGATTATTCGGAGGCTATTTTTTCCATTTGGAAATGACTGGAATTGGAGAACTTTCTGCTTCCTGGGGCAAATATTTGCAGACTTGCAGTGATTCATTCTTTGGAAACCAAACAAATCCAGCAGGCAACAGGTTTGTCATAGAAATGAGAAAGATTGTCTCTCCTTGGCAGAATGCGAGGGCAATACACTAATTAAAATCTTGGTGTGTGTCTCTCAGAACTTGCCAATTCAATGCATTCATTCGCGGGGAAATGAAAAGCGGACCTCGCCTCTCCTAATCATTTCACATGGGGCAGGTTTGGGGACTATTTCTGGGGATGGAAGGAGAGAGGAGGTGGTGGAATGTGTGGGAGTAAACCCTAGTACTACTTACTGAATATCCATCCAGAATGGCTATCTAAATCATATGTTATCATACAAAGTACCATAAATAGCATGAAATCCTCTCTGTGGAGAGGAGCCACATTGTTCTGCCTTTACCTGTGTGTCTTCAGGAAAAATCTTACTCATCCACTATACTCCACTCCACTCCACAACCAGGCCAGACTCTGCTTTTAGCTTTCTGTTTTAATTGCTTTTCCAGTGAAGACCAACAACACAAAGCAATTCTCCCATTCTGTTTTACCGGCAAAACTAAAAAAAAACAGTGAACTGTGTATGATGAGGGTTATATGTTTGCCCTATTTCTGTGTAAACTATGCAGCCAATAATGTTAAGCCCTTGCCAATTAGCGCTCTCTAGGTTGCTAGGTCGCCATGGTCAATTGAGGAACACATCAATAGGACTTGAAAAGGTTTCTCTGCGATCAGACCTTCTGACATATTAAGTAGAATAATGGGGAGGAAGGGAGTTGGGGCGGGGGTAGGGGGGTGGAGAAGCTGAAGCAAGGCTTTCTTCTAAATTCACATTTTGCAGTGCAACCTGCAATTACCTGAGAAGAATAGTCTAAACAAATCTTTACAGTGAGATAGATAATCCTACAAATGGCACTCATTCCAGCTCTGATGGAAATATCTGCTTTTTGTGTGTGGGAGACAATTTTTTATATAATGCATGTTTTATTTGGTTGCTTTATTCATGTATGTGAATATGAGTGTGCATGCACTCATTTGAGGCATTGTGTGTGCGAATGTGTTGAGCTGGCCATCTATTCTCTGCATATGCACCTGCACATGCGTGTGGATGTTCTGCACGTGGAAGTAACACCGCACAGTGGCGGCTGCAGCCTCCAAAAAACTTTCTAGACAGAGATGATGATGCCAGCACCAATTACAGTGCCCAGTCTGTCTCATATATCCTTACAAAGAGAGGTACCCCCCAATAAAGCGAGAGAAGCAACAGGCACAATAGACAGTGATTACCCAGCATAGCCTATTAGTGCGCCATAACTATGGCTATTGAAAAGAGAAAAGAATGGCTTCACCTCCACTTTCATTTCATGTGGCACACCATCAAAAATCTTTGTTGACAGCTCATTCATGCCCTCAATTTAGGGACAGAATCTATCAGGAACACCTTGCAGCATCAAAGTGTATATTGTGGAATGCATTTCTCTTTTTAATGCTCCTATCAAACTCCCTTCTGATGGAGTTGTCGCGCTCAAACCAAATGTCAGGTGCATATTGGCTCTGATGCTTCCTTCGAGTGTAGGGATGATAGCACATATACATACAGCTGCCAGGTATGTGAAGGGGTTGGAAATGGGGGCTCTCCAAGGTCCCTATTGAGACACACTGATAGCCATCATCATCATCATCATCATCACTACCACAGGGTGTCATCAGCAAGGGGATTGAGAAGTAATTTCCAAACGTGTTTAAATGACCACAGGAAATGAAATGTTAGATGCTATTATCAGCCGCTGCTGGTGTAAAAAAAAAAAGGTTTTGGAGGACAGAAGCAAAGGGGAGCCGACACTGATGCTAAGTGATGACCTTAAACTGTTTGGAGTTTGTTTGTACAGATGATTCATCATCTTCAAAAGAGATTGATCAGAATGACAATAATGTGTGTGTGTGTGTGTGTGTGTGTGTGTGTGTGTGTGTGTGTGTGTGTGTGTGTGTGTGTGTGTGTGTGTGTGTGTGTGTGTGTGTGTGTGTGGTGGCATACAATGTATAAGAGTGTGTGAATGAAAAGAAACTGTGGCAAAAGCTGCTGGGTATTTGAAACACTTGCTTCAATGGAATGCATCAGATAACAATGTGTATATTGGTTAGCTAAAATCAAAATGACACTAAATACATAAACACTTGCACTATTTGAAAAGTTTGAGATTTTTTAAATGTTTGTAAAATATTTTGTCACCCAGTGAAATTACAACAAGAAATACATTTTCAAAAAAGGAGATTTAAGTGAAACATTTTTGAAGAAGCTGACATATTGCAATGCATTTTGATAATAGTATAATATTTTCATTGTATACCCAAACAGAGCGTTAATGCTTCATATCAATACTCCCCAAAACAAAATACAAAACAAAAAAAAAAACGGAACGGACTCCCACCAGCTCTCGCTCAAACTCAGTTTCAGTAATTTCAATTTAATGTTTTAAATAATTTAAAATTGATAAAGGTAAATTAAGAAGGATATTTTTTTGATTCGTATTTGAATTGTGAAACTGATATGAATGGAATATTTTATTCTATTTCTATTTCATTTTGATAATTTAACGACTGAGGCCTGTGCATAATAATAATAATACTAATAATAATACTAATAATGCAAATAATAATAATGTAATCATCTTTAATGCAGCATTCTAATAACGCCAGGCATGTACTCCATTCCTTTAGATAACATTCGTTCTTCTTACAATAATTGGTAATAATTGTGTATTTTATAGAGTCTCGCATTCACAAGAAAATTGACCAATTACATTGCAGCGAAAGTCTGGGCCTATTTAACATAGTAAGATGAATATATATGATAAGAACGGAATTATATTTATATATCAATGCATACATTAATTTCATTATAAAACCTGCCGGAAAGCGTTAGGGATTTTTTTTTCAAAGGCTGATTTCCCAGTCTTAGACTCCTGCAGACATCCTCCATGAAAGGCAGCCCTCCAAAATGTCACCTGAACAATGCTGGCTCCCTCATCGACCTTGCTTTCCTTCTCAATTTGGTCTCAATCACAACATAATGAAAATGCACTCCAAAAACAGATCCCTTTTAAAAAATTACTTCTTCAGGAATAGCTCTCACACTTCAAGTTATTTATTGTTAACGTTCACTTGGTTTTTGAAACATATACAGCAGCCATCACGCATTTTTTCCTTTTTAACTTACAAAAGAATAAAGAAAACATAGAAGTGGACGCAATAACGATTATTATACAGTTAAACGCATTCTTGTGTGTTAGCCAAATATACAAGTCCCTACTTTATTTAATAAGTCTAAAAGGAATACATTAGTTTACAATATTAATATGATAAAATATCAGGTTATCACCGTAAATAAGGAGTGGTGGCTTAGTGTACTTCAAACCTGATCCCACCTTTCCCCAGCCCCAGTCCAAACTCAAGTGAAGCAGCATTCCTTTTTGTTTCAACAACATAGACTACGTTTAAAACATCATGAGGAAGGTCCAAAACATGGATTACAAAAGGTCCAGAAACGACATAATTGCTTTCAAGGGCAGCCATTTCTGTAATGTTCAAAAATAGACTCCCCTCTCAGAGATGTCAAGAAAATGTGCCCTGATCAGCTGGTGCGCCTCTGTGCGCCGTGTCCCCTCCAAACCAAAGGGCCCACGTTCCCCAGCCTTCATATGTCATTCATATGTGCTTGTTTGTGTGTGTATTTATATGTATATTCATATAAATACACACACAAATATATATTTGTTCTTGCATGGGCTCATCCGCAGGTTCACTATAGAAAAAGTGGAAAGTGACCAGTACTGTATTTACTCCTACCACGTTCTGCCGTAGAGGAGGTTTGAGCTGACCATGTTACTGGTGTAATCTACAGCAGAAGTGTCTATCTGGGCCATGTTGAGCTGGCTGTGCAGTGAGGGGGGGCTGGGCGACATCTCCTCCAGCTCCAAAGCGTTCACCTGCTGCTGGCTCTGGTGCTGGCCGAGGCTGCTGGTCGGGGACGCGAGCACCACTCCGGCCCCGTTCTGTTGTTGGCTCTGTTGCTGCTGGCTCTGTTGTTGCACCTGTTGCTGATTCGGCGTCGGCGTGTTGGAGCCGTTCTGGCACGGTTTACCGTCCTTTACCAGAACCGGCACGGCCACGCGCCTCGGGGACTGCGCCTGCTGTTGGCACAGGTTCCCGTCCTGTTGCTGCTGCTGCTGCAGCTGCTGCGTCGCCTTGTCCTTGGCCTGGCGCTTCATCTTGTACCGGTGGTTCTGAAACCAGATCTTCACCTGGGTCGGCGTCAGGTGGATCATGCTGGCCAGGTGCTCCCTCTCGGGCGCCGACAGGTATTTCTGCTGCTTAAACCTCCTCTCCAGCTCGTAGACCTGAGCCTGCGAGAACAGCACGCGCCGTTTCCTCCTGGGCGCAGCGTGGAGAACTGGCATGGATTTGGAGGCGTCTGCCATTCCTGAGAGACTCCCCATGCCGGTCATGTTCATACCTGTGGAAGGTCCCATGAATCTAGAAACTTAAAAATATACATACATATATGTGCGTTCAATAAACAGAAGAGGAGAACACTGTTTCGCCTGAAGTAGTCTTTATTGATTATTGGCTGATAATTATTGAAGCTGCAAAGCATTAGCTTAACAAAACACACTTGATAATAATAATAATAATAATAATAATAATAATAATAATAATAATAATAATAATAATACTACTACTACTACTAATACTATAATAATAATAATAATAGTAATATATAATATATATATATATATATATATATATATATATATATATATATATATATATATATATATATATATATATATATATATATATATATATATATATAGAGAGAGAGAGAGAGAGAGAGAGAGAGAGAGAGAGAGATATTGCTTTGAAATATTTTCTCATGCCAAAGGTAAAGAAGTGGAACCAGACATGAAAGAATGATCTCCTTTTCAGTTTAACCGCCAGAAATATATATATTATACACATATTAAATCAAAGATATCCTAAAATAGTGTACACCATTAGCATTAACTTGTTATCGATAGCCCACAAACATAAATTAAATAATAGTAGAAAGCAAAACATATTAATTCCTGTGCGTTATCCTCCAGCATTACTGAATAGTCAGTTTCCATTTTTTTTATTAACGACGAAATAAATAAAAGAAAAATGTGTATAAATATAGTAAAGAACTTACTTGTGGAGTATCTTGGGTCAGGATTGGTGCTGTACCACCCTGTTGCTGCTGCACTATTCCGCATGCTTTCCTGGTACGACGGGAGGTCTCCCATGTTGCCAATGCTCCCATTGCAGTATCCCCCCATTGCGCTGTGGGAGAACTGGGAGACGGTGTGCGGCATGTGGTAAGAGGTGGCCACGGCGGCGTTATGGCCCATGGAGTGTTGTTGCATGCCGGTCTGCACCTGAGGCTGTCGGTAGGCTCCCAGTGGAGAGGTTAGGTTCCCTGCGCCGTCCATGGCACTAAACTTCTTGTAGGTCTCCTCGATTGGACTCAAAATATCTGTCACTGAAAAAGGCGTAGTGTGCTTTGGGCTCAACGACATGATTCAGAAAGCAGGTAGATTTTTGTGTTTGAGCAGATCAACCGTGTTGTTGTATCGGCTCTCTCCTTAGTGGACGTCTACGTAAGAGAGTGCTTGTAGAGCGCCTGAGATCCTATTGATCGCCTTGGAGAAGGAGGCGAGCCCAGGGCGCTCTTAGCCCGGGTTTATTGGAGCCAGGAGCCAGGTTTACGACAAACACAGGGGGCGGAGCAAAACTCCTAAACCAGCAAACAATAGTCATTGACATTTTAGGGAAACAATTCATCCAAATACACTTTGCTTTATATTAAAGTTGCATACGTGAATAAAACGACGTCACATATTGATGATTATGTCCTTTCTGACAGCTATATATACAGGTGAGAATTACCCATTATGTTCTGCACATCAGCTGATCCGACCACATATGACTATTTTGCGTCAGTAGGGAATTCCACTCTTTCTAGAAACTTTGAGAGCACTTTGAACAGACATAAGGACCACCGAGTATCATCAAAGAGGCACAATGAAGTTGTATGGCCGGCTCATTTATGCTTCTTAAGCATCATTTTGCCCCACCAGAAAGGGAACCCAAGTCCAAATAAGCTAAAAATGACAAACGCTGAAAGGGAGCGGCAATAGGAATCAAGCCTGTGAGTATATGACCACCTACAATTCACAATGAGGCAAGGCATATAATGAACAGGATTTATAGATTATATTTGCCAAAACTGATACAGTTTTTCCTCTCACTAATTCCACTTCGTTCGTGGAAATGAATTCGGAGAAGTCACAATTTTAATCATTTCTTAGAAGCAAAAAAAAAACCGTTATTCACCTGACTTAATGAAATTGGAAGACGATTTTGTTAAGCATCAGGACCCTTCAAGTCTGGTCACTATGCACTAATAACACTTTGCAGTCTTGACCTGACATTGTAATCTCTCAGTAAACTGACTGGCGCCAGGGGAAGAATCAGAGGAAGAGGGGGGGGTCAAAAGAGAAAAGAGCTGCTACAAACTGCAATAATGAACACCCAGTGTTAATGTAGCTTCCCATTACAGCCATACATGTTTGCCTTTATGGATCAATAACGCCCAGCTCATAACCATCCGATAATTGAGAGGGATATCTATGTTATACTGCTCATAAACGCCTGAAATCATAAAACTGATGATCTGTTTTTCATCACCATCAACAGCAGACAATAGCAGGCTTATTTTTTTATTTTTTTTAACCACGTGAAATGTTTTCCCATCTTCCTTTATTGGAGGAAGGAAGCACTCGTCTCCATGAAGCCACTAATGTAATTTAGCATGGCTGCAAGTAGCTGCCTTCCCTAATTGAGCAGTTGAAGACGTGACATGGTCAGCCATCAATTAAAGCGACGTATCAAGAACACCAATCTCCGGTTAAGTTGATAGCCTGATTGTAATAAAGCATATTTTCAGTATTCGAATGTCTTCTCTTTTTTTTTTTTTTTTTTTTTTTTTTTGTTAGTCGACAGATGCCTGGATTCCGCAGAGGATTTAATGTGAAGTGGTTGGACTTTATTGTTGTTGAGGTAAAGCAAACAGTGCATGCGTATTCCAAAGTCAGCTGGAGTCGACAGAAAGACACCGAGGTGGGGGGGGAAATAAACTACCTAAAACTAAAAATGTGTTTGACCTGAGGGGTGTAAAGCAGGTGTAAACCAAATGCTCCCAGTAAAAAAAAAAAAAAAAAAAAAAAAAAAAGTCCTATCTCTATCACAATATCAATAATAATAAACACATTTTTTTTTTTTAAAGTAAATTAATATTTCATACCACAAATATTCCTGTACTTGTCCAGACTTCTGTGCGCCTTTTCCACTCTTTTAGCAGCGGCAACATGGTGTCTTTTCATGGCGAAAAGAAAGGTAGGCCTCGGCCCAGACCTCTAACATTATGTAAATGAGGCAAACCTCTCAACCTTGTGGATTACTGAGTCAGAGAGCAGGACCCTGGTCCACAGACCCTCCACATTACGATTCCATAAAAATCCGGAGCTGCTTGGATGCATGCAACGCTTTTGCGGGCTTATAGTCCACATTTATATACAGTTGTCAATCTAAGTTAACTTTGTACATCCAGTGAATGTGACGGGGGCCAAGGCATCGAGAGCGGGGAAAACAAGGACGCGCCGAGGAGCTGAGAAGAAGGCCGAGCAAAGGTTTGTAAATAAATCGGACATATTTAAAGAGAAAACAATTGAATAATTGAACTATAATATTAAAAAAAGTGCCAAACTTTTTTTTTTGTTTGTTACATCTTTGTATTAATAGTTATTGGATATAGCTTGTTGCTGTTTATGCACGATATAGCAGCATGTGTGATAGATGCTGACAAATATCCTACAATATATTCATGTGAATTAGCCTACACTGACCCTTGCCGACCCAAGGAGAATGAGTGGAATCACTTGTGGATGCATGATGAGGAAACATATTTTTCATTCCCAGAATCACGCACGGGGCGGTGAGTTACTGTCTTGCTTTCACCTGCAAAAACACGCTTTTAAAAAAAAGTCTGCTCTTTGACTAGCTTCAAGCAACTTAATTGACATTTCGTTCTTCCAAATTTCCCTCAAAATATTTCGACAAGCTTTTAATATGACTTAATTGCTTGCATGTAAATTAAATTCTGTAATAAAAAGAATGACAACCAAGAGGTCCCATGTGTGCCAAGAATTGCTTGCCACCAGTGACTAAATCCTCTGGTGTTGTGTGCGTTAATGATACGACTTATTGGTGCAAAATGGCACTCTCAAAATAAACAGTTCTGACTGGGGATATTTGAATCAATTTAACAGTATATGATGTATAGACGTTCTTCTGGCCATTTAAGTGTTGTTGACCGGAACCAAATAACAACCCATTTATCTAGTTTATATTATAGAGACAATCTTTTTTTTTCCCGATATCATCACCCCCTCAGCACAGCAGATGGACCAAAGCGCCTGGTTACTGAAGTGCTTTTCTCCATCTCGTCGTTGTTGGTTCAATACCCTGAGAGATGTTGGAGAGATGGCGTAAGGGCCAGGGTCGTGACCCGCAACCTCAACCACCACACCGGCCGAGCGCAACGTGCAGAAACCATTGGGATTTATTTATTTAGTCTTGCAGGCCTCTAATTTAACGTTTCACTTTTTCGCTCTCTTAAAGAAATAACAAAAACGGTAAGAGGTCTCCAGATTATTATTCAGATATTTTTGGTGATTGAATAGTGATAAATAGAAAAACATATTGATACGTTAAAGATTAGATGATAAATGCCAGTGCAAAGCTATCATAAACCAAAAATACAGTTTAAATATTGCGTGCGTAATTTACGCACGACGTGTGGACACATGTTGTCCTTTGTCTTGTGCCCCTGGGTGCATTTATTAGATTCCTAAGGATTTGTTGTCGGATTTGTTGTCGGTACATCAGCCACTTAAATGTTGCGTCTTGGTGTGGTTCCCAAAAGAGCTAGGCTTAGTATAGTAAAGTATTTTGTGCTTCGAAAGAGTGTGATTACGCACAAGGATTGCTCTCTTTATGACTCCAAAGGAACATAAATATACTCAATTAGAAAATAATCTTAAACTCTGTCTTATATTATAAGTCTTATATTATAAATAATTTAATTTCTGGCAACAGAACAAGTGAAAATAAGTGTCTCATAATTCCTTGTTTATTAAAATAAAATAAGAAAAAAATACTTGCGATAGACATTTAACTTGATGCAAAATGTGTATGGCTTTGTAAGGCGTTTTCTTCCAAGGTATTGAACGACTTTTTTTTTTTTTTTTTTTTTTTAACTGAAGCGTTATTACGCATGCAATAAAAAATAAACCAATTCCAATTTTGAAACTTTATTTACTGACACTGGATCTTGCAACACCACACAAATGAATTGTCTTCCTCAGTCCCAAATTTAGGATTTAAGCCACCACACATCTGTATTGTGGCCGGCCCAGTGGCTGAATTGTTGTGGACATTTGTGGGGGAAATTCCACACCTGCAAGTCAGTGTAGTACCATTTAGATCAAATACTTTCTCTCCCCTTAAATCCCCGAGCAGTGTGAGAGTAAAAAGCGGGCAGGTGCATATCTTTCAGCTGCACTACTTGAAACGGTGCGGTTCCTCAGCTAAGTAGGTTAAAGGTCCTCCCAAGTGGAGAAAGTATGTGACAGGCCTCTTGAAGACCGTATTCTTCTGCGGGAGTTTGCATTCATACACAATTAATGTCGCTTGATGGACGAGATGATGCTAATAGGGCGCCAAAAACAGAATGTGGGCTTTTATTGGGATGCCGACCATAATCTGACAGCTGGGGAAAACGGTGGAGAATTGAAATTTGTAATAGGATTAGAGAGCAGACGTTCTTTAAGGTTCACTGTTTAATGTGCAGCACTTCATTTACTTGATTAAGTTACAGCAAAGGTTATAATCAGACAGTGGGAACTAGTTGTTGAGGGAAGCCTAGGACTGGCCATGTTGCAGGTAGTTTTTTTTTTTCTCACTGGAAACTAAACTGGTTTTTTACTGTGTAACACATGGGCCTGTTTAATTATTGGAAGTCAATTGTTAAATTCTCTGTGATGCCTGGAAAAAACAGTGAGCTTTCAAGCTACTAATTCAAGGCCATGAAAGACCAAAGAAAAAGACACAGGATATAGCATGATACAAACATGAACAAAATTGCTGATGATAGAATATGAAAGTTTATTGTTTGATCTTTTTTTAAAGGGATAAAACAACAAAAAATAGATTGTGTATGATTTTTTCTTAGTTTAGAAAAAACAGTCCCCTCTTCTGTGAGATTGCAATAAGTAAAGTCAAGGATGTATTAAAGAAATATATTGAACTGAACAGCAAGTGTGACTTGAAGTCACTGATGAACGATGTGCACTAGAGACACTTTTTCACAGGTGAGAGGTCATCAGAGTCTTTTTTGGTTTTAGATCAAGCCGGTTAGCTGTCTCTGCGCTAATGCAATAACAAAACAAGTGTTTATTTCCTAAGAAAGCTAAAATCATGTGTGAGGTACAACCATTTTTCTTATGAAATGTCTCTGTGTTTATCATTATTTCAATTTGAATCATATAAAGAGACATGTGCATCACACGTAAATCACACTCCTGTCATTTTGTTCAAACTATCAGTAGCTTATGCTCAGTTTTACAGAATGTTTGCATCAAATAAACGAATAAATAACTACAAACACATAAGTAAATCAAGTCTGTTGCTTGAGATTTGGAGGAAAAAAAAGCCAGAATTCCACCTTTCCGGGTCTGAAACAGCTTTAGCCTCCTGAAATTTGAGGTACTCAGGGTTCTGTGAGTGCTGCTGTCCCCTGCATTGTTTTGAGTGGCAACATTTTAGCATAGCTGCTCTCTTTTGTAACAACAATTAAAAAACAAAACACACCGCAGCAGATCAATGCAGATAACCAAGGCTCCAAGGGTGCCTGGTTGGTCCACTTCTCTGCTGCATTAATTGTGGCAGCGGTGAGGGCAGGTAAACAAAGCTGTTGGAGAGTATGGTTGTGACTCAACCGCGGCTCACTCTGGCTTTGTCACCCGGTTACTCATATGGCAACATGTCTCTGCCAATCCATCCCTGCGTCTATTTGCCCTTGGCAGCCAATTGTTGTGATAAGATGAGGCCTGTTTGATGACACGTCCTGAAATTTAGATATCCAAATTTGGTTCGCTTCACTGCAGAAAGCATACTTGTGTTCAAGTGCTGGAATTGTAGATTTAGGTATGAACTGTTTTTTTTTTTTACTGTCATCAAAGTTAGAGCTGTTTGATAGTTTGTGTGTCCTGCCATTTGTTTATTGATTTTTTAGTTAAATTTGCATCACACTAAAAGCAATTTAAGCATTATGTTTTTGATAAAAACAGGGTGTTCTGGCAGGTTTATATCAACTCCAAAATTATTTTCACACATCTGTTTGTTTTTTTTCAGGTTACAAGGCAAAGTGGCTTTTTGAGGAATGTGCATGTGTTTTCTTTTGTTTAGTTTCTTTATTTTGCCAGTAAATTTGGGTCTGTAGAAAAACTTCAGGTGGATACCATTCCAGCTGTAGACATTCAAACCATCATGTGTGGAAAGAGAAATAATAATAATGATCAAATGTGGTTTTACAGCTGAAATGCATGCAAATAGCTGAAATCTGTATCAAGTGTGTCCGGATGTCCATTTATGCCAGGAATTCATTTATTCTGCTTGTTTTCATGTAACAGTCAAGAGATGCATCTTCTGATCAAAAGTTTCGAAGCACTTTGAGTGCTGTATGCGGAGACAGAAACTTTTTAAATGGCTTCACAACTCAACAATGGAAATGTGCATATTTTTACCTGTCTGTTTATCCCCACTTTAGGATGCTTTTATCTAGTAGGCCACCTGATAGCCTACCATTATTTAGATGAATCCACATAAACACATCACAAAATACTACTTCAAATTCTGAATGTATTGATCCTGAAAGATACGAGCACTCACCACGTGCTGCAATTTAGAATATAAAGTCGAAGCCCACTTTTACTGAACTGTGTGAAAAGATTTAAATTTTCATTTTCGCTCCTTTTCTTTCCAGAAAATGAACACGGAATTATCTGCATGGGGAGTGCCAGTAAAAGATTATCTGCAGAACTATGAAAACACAATGTGATTATTGATTAATATATATAAAAGTGTTGGTATTTTGTAAATTAGTTCAACATCTTATCTTAATGTGTGCGCACCATTAAACTGTTTATTCTAGCATTGTAGTATGCATTAGAAATTCATCAGAATATTCTTTACAAATAGTTATTTAATTGTTGGCTCAGTTCATAATTTTTTTTTCCACTTCATTTCTATCTTGAATAGTGTGAATTTATATTTGCCCCTGTCGAAAAACAAACAAATGAAAAACATTTTATTGATATGAACAATTTGTAATGACATTATTCAAATAAGACTGTTTTTGTGTTTCATCCCAGCATTATTTTGCATGGACAATGTTGCAGATTATACTTTATCTTATTTTTCATTTTATTTTGCTAACTGTAAACTGCACATTATATTATATAACTGAAACTGCAAATTATATTGGTGTACTGTGTTTAATTTGTGTTAAATCAATTGTTGGAAGAAATAATACTTCAAGCAAAGAAAATAAAAATACTAAATAATAATAATAAAGTGGGAAATTATTTATAATGCCTTGCTCAGGGCCATATGTGGTTTCCCATGCTGACTTTGACAAACTGAGCAGCATTACATCAAAAATCCTCCTGGTCAAGAAGTTGATAGAAGTTTACTTAACAGCATGTAGTTATTAAGTTATTTTAAAGGGACATGTTATAATGTAAACTATGTAAGCTTACCCCATAGATAAAGTTAGAAAACACCGTATTCCTTTAATAAGCTGTTAATGGTTAATGGCACAGCTGAAGCAATAATCTTGTGTAAAATGTTCATTTTAAAGTCAAAATATAAAGCTAGTATGTAGCCTATTCAGCTTGTGCTGATCCCTCTAATATTAACATCCAGCACATATGAAACTATTCACATCATATTTGAACAATGTCCTGCTAAATTCTTCCAGTATTTCTTTAGTGGCCATCAGAGGAACTACATCTAGATAAAAAAGGTCAAAGTCATAAATGTCCAGAGTCCCAGTAATAACAGCAGGAAAACACTGTATTTGAAGTTTGTTTTTCTTGATATATTGCAATTAAGAGCATGGGCATCAGAGTGAAATGTATGAAAAGAAGCACACTGTCCTGAGATACAAGATGCTTTTTAAACAAAGGGGAGAGATGGAATTTGAGGCAGATTGAATTTAATTTGTTAGTGAGATCAGTATGTTGTTTCTAGAAAAAAAAATGCTTTAACTAAACTATAATAAACCATGGTGGCTTAAATGACATTCAAATATTTGAACCATTATTAGGTGACATTATGAATTATCATTTCACACAAATTTGTTGTCTTAAATTTGTCAAATTAGTTTTTTATTGAAAAAAGAAAACCTTGTATATTACAGTTAATACCATTATAACAATGCATAAGAGCGAAATGTGTTTTTAAATAAATTCCCATGCAGGTGACATTATATGCTTCCAACTATTTTTTTTTTTTTGAGTCCCTTCACACAACAGACTAGTTAGTAGTCTGTAGTTCACTCTTCTGTAAATGACAGTAGAATAACACCTGGTGCAAATTTCAATAAATAGATCCTGAACTTGGAAAAGCAAGGGCAGAATAATATGGAAAGTAAATCACATTATTTATTTTTAAAAAGCCCAAATTTAGTGTCGATGTTAGTGTTGAGTAAATCGTCTAACTTGTTATTCATTTTAGTCAACATCTTGACATGACATCTCTTCACTGCCTACTTCACGATCATCAAGGTATTGTTTTACTGATAATTGTTGGTATTTTTTTATTGTGTCAATATAAGGCCATAAAATTACAATAATTATCATACAGTTTTCCCTCTACTAGCATATTTATTATCATATTTATGAGAAATAATTAATCATTCGGATATTTTTACAAGCACACAAATTCTTTTCAGTTTTGACAAAATCTTGAATAAATTATTTGTAACTATTGTTATAGTCAAGCCCTAAAAGTGTAACCACACAGCTTTGTATGTTAAACATCAATATATTCACATATTTAGTATTTCTCATCTGATCTATGTTGATACTTTTGCAATAGAATATTTGATTGAATGGTTTATGCACTTTTACTCTGTAGTCCCATAATTCCATAGTTAGACTGAAGAATCTTGGGAGTTGGAGGAAGTGTATTTGAAATTCAAATGTTAGCGTCCGTCATCGTTAGCCCATGGTGCGTAAAAAACACAATATTCCTCATGAGTTTGTTCTATTGTTACTGAATCATGCTTAAAAATGCAAAAGCTTACAATGAAATCCAACACAGGGTGTGATATTCCATAATAATATTTTTTAATCCCTTTGTCTGACTTTCTGCTGCTGTACAGGCATAACAAGGCCGCCTGAGGCTAATGGCTCTCTTGTTTGTTGGTTTTGGCTCGTCGTGTTCCAGTGGTTCTTTCTCTCTGGAAGGATGTCAGCTCTCTGTGCCTGGCCATCCCTGAGGACGCTTGATGTCATCTTGTCTACCTGATCATTACACTACCTGCTCTCCTCTACAATGCTGCCCTCTCGCTGCACCGCCACTTGAAATGCTTGGCTGGCCTCTTCTCTGAAACCATCGTGAAATTGTGTGCTAAAACCCTACAGACTGTTCCTCCTCTCTCCTCCCTCCAGCCATGTGTGCAGGAGCCAGAAAAAGATTCCTCCACTCGGACGACTGCTGCTCAGTCAAAGGGAAAACACACAAAACACCCTTCAGCCGCCTGCCACCGCTCCCCTCTCATAGCCAGTGTTTGATTTATTGATGCTTGCAGTGTATGATATTTTGCAGCAATGTCCGAGCACATTTAATGTACACATACCAGGTTATAAAAAAACAAAACGTTCTTGTGTATTTTTCATGAATTATAGTATTAAATAAGTCCCAGGTGTCACAGTAGGAGTCGCACAGGTGCCAATAATAAAATGAATGATGGCTGAGTTCCATTTAACTGCTTCAGTTTCAGGGTCCTGGTATTGTGCTTGCTGGCTCACTATCACTGCCAATGTTAACATTATTAGTAATAGCTGTGCTTTTCCTCCTATGAGAACTCACAAGATCTGCTTGTTTTTCCCATCATCATCATTCATGACAATACTGAACGCACTTTGAGTGACTGCGTTTAACATACAGTTAAAATTGTGTAAATACTCCAGATAATAGAGGAATGTACAACAAATGTGAAAATAATATACTCTGCATAGGGACATATAAGCTTCAGATAAATGTGGAATACCCTTTAATTTCCATAAAAAGAAGTCTGTGTGTGTGTTGTCCCCGATCCCTTCCATAGAAAGTGCATTAGGAGATTGGCCAGTACGAACAGGAGTAAAGATCACAGCAAGAAAAACCTGTTTTGAAGTTCACATGGGCACCTGACTATTGTTTTAAGAAAGACTTGAACAATTGTGAACCTATCCTTTAATGTATACAGTATTTATAAGGTACTATTATAAACACCTCTTCTATTGTGTAATACAGCAATCAGCGTAACTCAGTTAGGTCGATAAATCAACTACATTGTCAATTAACTTTTTGAACTATTTTTTAACATTATTCATTAATGTTAGGTTGTCTGAACAGTTCTGCAGTTTGTCAGCAGCGATCTGGTTCACATTGCTACAGTGGAGCGTTAACACACACAGTAAAGGCAGCAGTGCTCCGCTGCTGGACAGTAAGCAGTGGAGGATGAAGTGTATTCCAAGAGCACCTCGTGGCATCTGCAGGTGGAGAGGACTCCTCTAACCATAAGTATTTCATTCCCAGGTTCTCCCAGCTCATCCAGGGATTTGAACTTCCCAAAGATGTGCTTTTGCAAGAGACAGCTGGCCCAGTTCTTTTGCACGCTTCAAAAAAAAAAGAAGTCCTGAAATAATTGTGCTATCATAGAAGTATGCCTTTTTATTTACAGAACAGGTTTGAGTATGTTGAGTTAATTTGAGTATTGGATTAATGAGTGTGTGTGTGTGTGTGTGAGCTGGTTTTAATGCTGCAGTGTTATACTTTATATACTGCATAGTGGTTTGAACTACAACAATGCATCATTTGTTTTGTATGTTCTATCTTAGTTCAAGTAACCTAACAACTGCTTTCACATAAATTGGAGCGTGAGGTATTTCCCTCTGAAGTCTCACAAAATGACCAAGTGCTGTACTTGTGTAAATATAGAGAAAAAAATAATACACAGAGAAATAATGTTATTTGCATTACATAATGTTAAATATGTTGTATTCAGTATTTCTAATAAATGCTTCATCAAGTTGTGATGAAATAAAAATTATAAAATGATTGTAATGGTGGCATTTATTTTATTGAACATGTCTTGTCAATTTGTACATTTTAAAGCAGCAAACTTTGAACATCGTGCTGTACAGGTAAGTTAGAAATTCATTTACATCATTCAAAATGATAAAAAAATACAGTGTAAAAATACAAAAATCACAGTACAAAGAAATATGCGATGTTAAATAGAATATAAACAATCATGTATTGACATTTATGTTTGCGAAGACTCAAGAATTAAAGTAAAAACGTAAGGTTTCAAAATGAATATATATGACAATGCCGATAGCAGCGGAAGACCTTGCAGTTAAGAATAAACTGCACAATTTGGGCAACAATGGAAAATACTCGCCCACTCCGTGGGATTTTAACTGGGGAAACAGACAGAAGATCTGAGGGGCCTGAGGTCGAGAGGGGCCCTGGAACAGAGTCGTGTTGTGTGCCTTGCTCAGGTGTACTTTGGCGTTAGCAGCCATGAATGTGATACTAACTATTCTAAGTGTCACAGCTGGGTTACTTCTTTGTGTTGGTCAGCCGATCAATGGCGGTTTTGTGTGGATATTGATTTTATTTCTTATGAGTTGATTGTATCCCTTACTGTTAAGCTAAGGACAGCGGGCTGACGGGAAGTTGTTTGTGTTGCATCGCCTTTGTGTGGATGAAAACATGGTCGACAAACTGTATCTGTGACTATAGAAGACAAGTAAGTTGAAGGTTATTGCTTCCATCTCACGCATCACAAAGAGCATAAAGACTGAATGTGATACATGAAACAATAAAGTCAGACGGGGCATTGCTCGGTCATATTAAGATACTGCACCTATTCAGCAAAGCATGTCCACGGAACAGAAATATCACAGAGAAGCGTTTCTTTATTATTATCAATTTTCCATTCAGGGAAGTTAGCTCCAAAACACATTATAAATTCACCACAGGGCACAAGTGCACAAACACATGATGGGCACAACTTGCTACACATATTTTACATCCTCTTTAGACAGGAAGTTAATTAGGCAACTTGAATTGGTAAAACGCATTGCTGCCACATTGTTGCTCTTTGATCATCACGCATGCTGATTGAAGCATGTCTGAAACAGATGACGGCCGGTTGTTATGGGGCTCAGAGCCCCAGGATCCATTTGCAGTGCTGGCATCTCAAGCACCGCATGTTCATCCTCTGAAGAAGGTGAGACAATCCATTAAGTGAAAGGCATAAACACTCAACTCTGGGAACCTGATTGTTGGCGCTGTCCCCCATCCAGCCCATCTGACTGCAGCGGACTGTGGGTTTTATACAAGACAATTCAAGTCCTAAGATGGAACATTGAGAAAGAGAAGACAAAGGGAAATAAGACCGTAAGGCAATTTGCATATCATAACACAGCAGCACAACTTTTAATAGAGGAGCTCACAGATGTAAGAGGCAGAGCACTTTGAGAGGAGTTGGCTCTGAGTATGAATTATCATGCACTGTTGGTGTAAATTCACCTGCAACAAATAGCTAAATAAATTTCTTAGCTAACCACAACATCTGTATTATCAAATTGTTACAGTTTAGAATTACAATTCAGCTCATAACATGTTCATCATATGTATTCTAGTCTTATTCTTTGAGAAGCACAAATGTGTTGAATGTTTACATTTATACCATTAACATTGCAAAACATCCATATCTCTAATCATATCTCTGATTAAAAAGTTTGTAACTTAGAATTTCTGCACAATGTCATTAAAATGTATATTTTTTCAAAGTGTCAGATCTACATCCAATCTAAAATACCACAAGTGTAAACTTGAACAAAAGCAGCTGAATGAGCACGTCTACCAAAATGCAATACTGATCCAGTAGACAATAAGCATTGAGTCACAGTTTCAGTCCTTTACAAAAGAACACCTCATGGGGTCCGTTGTTATAATTATTATGTTTTTTTATATCCACTTAAAGTCACCTTGTGTATAATTCAGTTTTTGTATGAGAAGTATAGTCAGCCTGCTGTTGTCTCTATGAGCCAGTGTGTTAGCCAACCATAACAATATGTGAGGAACATGATGCAGACGCTGCAACTGATTTTTTCGCTTGTTTCAGGAAGGTTTTAATACCCCTTATATCATAACATATTTTTACGACAGCCTGAGACTAGCTCAACGGCAGTTAATTAACACCACTGCACATATATATATATATATATATATATATATATATATATATATATATATATATATATATATATATATTATATATATATATATATATATATATATATATACACATATATATATATATATATATATATATATATATATATATATATATATAGACACATTTTTGTACTCTGTTACAGTAATGTACCGGAGTTTGCACGACAGTGAGAGCAGGAGGACGCTGAGTGAAACAGTCCTGCTTGAGACACATTTAGTTGTTAATAGCTCTCAACAACCTCTTTTTTTTCCAACACTGACTGTCACATTGCTTTGTCATTGAGTTCCCTGGAGATAGATGAAGTATCCGCTGTTAGAATATTAGTGAATGATGTATACTGAATACACCTGCAGAGATCTTATACCCTTTACATCTATTATGAACCCATAAAAGTGGTTTCCTACTGATATGTGCAGTATATCATGAACTTTCAAATGTTAATGGTGACCCTTCTATACATTATAAACCCACTCTGCAGAATAAAGTGACCAAAATAAAAAGCCGGAGTGATTTTCTGTAGTCCTTTATTTCATCCACCATGATATTTTTTACATGGCTGCAGTGGTGTAATACTAGCAGACAGGTGGAGAAGGTACCTGGGAAGAAGAAAAAAAAAAAGCCTGCTCTGGCTGAGCACTCTACCTGATCAGATCATGGCAGTCTCCCTGTGTACTCTGCAGACTCTGCTGTTTTCCTAATCTCGACATTCAGCGAAGTCAAGAACCTTGACACTCACTGCTTTTTCACAGAGATGACTCTAAAACGGCTGCTGTTCATCTGCAGTGCTTTAAAGTCAGACCTGCAGCTGGCACAATTTAAGAACTGCACTCTCAGCGTCTCCCACAGCAAAAACACTGTTGCATGTTTTGTCTTGTCCAAAGAAGCGAGAATGGTGGAGAAATGGTTATTTCCATTTGAGACACTTTCACTGACCTTTGAATTTTACTAGTAGCATTTTAGTACTCAGAAAAATGTCACTATGTAGTGCGTTACTCAGTCCGGCCTTAGCTTCACCTCAGCTTCAGTCTGGTTGGAAACATGAAATAAGCCAACAATCTTCTACCTCTACTTACACTTGAAGTTTGCGAGAAATGAAAACTTAAGCATATGGGTTCTGTTTTGTCTCTCAGGTGTGATTTAACTTCATGTGAAAGAACAACTCTGTAGGGAAAGGAAGCCACCTCAGAGTGAATAGCAGAAGAGCAAATTAAACAATGCTGTCAGGATATTTATTTGCTGGATACGTTGCAAATGCTTTAAATGATACATAGATCGAGAATATGAGGTATATGATAATGTTATGTTTAGAGGTTTACCAGTGAATTCTTCCCCTTTCAATTGCACCCACTAACTTTTGTCTTCTTCTTCTTTACTTGAGTGTTGTCCCTTTCAATTATATTCCTACGTTTCTGCCAAATGAACATCGAGGAATTTTTTGAATAGGATCCCGATGGACAAGGGCACAAATTGTAAGCAAAAAGAGGGGTCAATTATTCTATAAATTAAATAAGCCATCAACAAATTATGAAAATATGCAATAGAGATTATTTAAATCAACTGATTTGTTTTAGAATGTTGCAGGCATTATAGTTTTTACTGTATCAGCCATACAAATGACTATTCTCCGCTTTTCAATTGGTTACAATAACATAGAGAAGCTTGTTTTTATTCATGTTAAAGATGAACACAACATGACAGAAGTCGGGAGATGCTCAGAGACGATCTTTCTCTCTGAGCTCTTCTGCGTCTTCCTTGTTTAACCCGAAGGAACTGGTGTGTGTTAGTCAGCTCTCAGCTCACCGGGTTCTCCTCATGCAGACGGGAGGCTGATCTGAACAATGCTCTGCAGACGCTCTGTCCCACTGAGTCAACTTTGCTGTGTGGATTCGCTCTGGTTGACACATCATTCTGCCCTCTAATAACTCCTTAACTCTTGGAGATATCTTAACGAGACCTTGAGACGTCCATATCCGTATTCCCCCAAAAAACAAAACAATAAACAGAAGAATTCCCAGACCAGATTTGGAAATATTAGTATCTGGACATAATTTTGATGTGTAGATTAGTTGGGAGCTGTTTACTCCTTTCTGTGTATTATTTCTTTCTACACCACCAGCCTCATCAAAGTGACCAAAACTATTGCGGATGTAACATTTCTTTCCCTCCTTTCTCACTCCTCTTCCATCAAATCCAGCATCCCTCCACCCCCTGCTGGTGCCTCTTTCTAACCCAATGAGGCCCCCTACAGGTGCAAGCTCACTGATGCTGAACTGAGCAGGTGCATGAAGATGGAGGCCTTTTATTTTGTCATTTGACCCATTTTGCAGCGCTTTGCATAAACTTCTTCTCCGCATGAAGAGATGATGGTGCTCAGGCACTTTGCAGCCTGGGAAGTAAGTCTACCAATGGTGCAGGACGTGATAGGCATGTAAATATAATAACAGTGAAGGGATTTTAGATATGATTAGAAGTATTTTGTTTTGTTTTTAAAGAAAGCCATAGGACACCACTGATCTTTTGTTTCACTGTGTTGCCAGGTGCTCACAGAGGATAATTATTGTCACCTTTTGTTAGATTGAATGCCTTTAATAATAATAATAATAATAATAATAATAATAATAATTATAATAATAATAATAATAATAATAATAATAATAATAATAATTGTTGTTGTTAGTTTTTGTCTTCTTTGTTGTGAAGGACACTGATTGAGCTGAGACTTTCTTTGTAAAACCTCTATTGTTCACTTTCAGTGAAGTGAATTAATGTGCACCATATTTGTCCATTTGTCCCCCTATCCTATTGCGCCACACTGTGGAGTAACCCAGCCTCTCTCTCTCTCTCTCTCTCTCTCTCTCTCTTTTAGCTTGAGAAGGAAATGGTGCTCATTGCCTGTGGACTGTTTTAAGTTGAGTCTAGTCTGTTTTCGAGAGCGATATGATGATGCTCTTAAGATCCATAACAATGTCATAAACCGTCCATCGTGCACTTAAAAACACAGCCAAGCTTGCTGAGACGTCCGTTCGTTAGAAGAAGGACGTTTCAGCAGCTGTAGTGTAATGTTGGTGCTGGAGTGAGATGCTGTCAGACTGTCGGACATGTGACAGGTGAACGCTGCATGACGCCAACCAAAGACCTCTGCTTCCATCTTGTGGCAGCTCGGCGCAACGCCTCCTCCCCCCCCCCCCTCCCTCCCTCCCTCCATCACTCCCCCCTCTCTCTGTTTAATATCGGCACTGTGGCGAATCTAATCTGGATCTCCTTTAAGGCAATAAAACCCAGATAGCTTCCTTTAAATGAAAAGCGCCCCGCTTATTACAGCTTTGAAATCCTCGTTTATTTGGCGATGTGCATGATAGAAAAGTGATTCATGTCGGGGTTCAAATGGGCAGGATGACGAAGATCCATGGTGTCCCCCAAGTGCGTGTTTCCTCAAGTATTGTATTCCAAGGTATATATAATAGTGTTATCCACGCAGGTTGAACTATGCTGCATGCCAAGATGCTTGTTTTTTTTTACGTCGCCTGCTTTTATCCCTTCAAGCAGCCAAAAGCAATTTCCGATAAATGTGACCCTGTTGCTGAGCTGGTGGAGGGGTGGTGTAATTTTCTGGTGCGTTAATGACAAAACACGGCTGCAAAGCGAAAATTGTTTGGCATGAAAACGTATCATGAAGGCTCTTACACGGCTGATGTTTTAATTTTTTATTTTGCTTCGGTTTAGGGTATAACACAACTAAGCGTGGCTGGATGCAAAAATAATAAAATAAAATCTATTTTTGAGTGGGTTTTAATCTAAGAATGTGTTCAAATCTACAATGCATTTGGTGACAAACAGGCTTTAGTTGAAAGGGGTTTGCTGAAAAAATATAAATAATAAATGAATTAAATACAAGAAAATCTCGAAATAGAAATGCATAATAAAATATGATATTAAGTAATAAAGGAGATATTTTCATATATTCATTTCTAATTTGGCAGTACATATTGGTGCATTCGTCCACTTAACACCTGCCAATGTTTTTTTTTGCTTCCATGGAAAAACATCTGTATCCTACAGCATCACTTCCAGATCATCAGATTCACAATAAAATTAGAATGCAAATGGCAGTTTCAGCATTTACCTCTTACATTAATCAATCTTAGCATTTGCATATTTTTTGTAAATGCTACCTCGAAAAGCTTCTTGTTATGATGATATGTATAACCTTTTAATTGGAGCAGAATGTCCATAGCAGCTCAGCTTTTCACCTCAAGCGGACATTAAAAAACACGGACTCTTATAAGGGAAAATTGTGTGAAATATAATTTCCATGAGTCCATTTTTAGAATCAGGCCTACGCATACCAGCGGGACTCAAAAGCAAATAAGGAAGAACACTGTCTGGTATTAAAGTAGTTTTTTTTGCGCTGGGACGAGCAACTTTTCCGGGCAGACAATAAGCAGCCTTTCACTGTGGAGGACGGGGGAGAGAGGGGCAAGAGCAATGAGAAGGCTGTTGTTGGCATAGCTCTATAAAGGAAGAAGGACTCCCTGTTATCTGTGAATGGGGCTTCTTCTTTTTTTTTTTACCAGAATAGATATAGCACGAATTTTTAATTCGTTTTTCTTTGAGAGACAACAATGCTTTATTTGAAAGCTTGAGACAATTTGGGGTTTGTGAGAGACCCTTTTCTCCTTGTCCGAGCCCAGCTGCCCATATGGGACACAACGTGTGCAGCAAAGATCACAATGGCACCAAGTGACAGGCGGGACAAAAAGCCCAAGGATACATCTCCCTGACTCTGAACAGCACCAACACAACTCTGTCAGTCTCTGTCTATCTACACTGTCTGCAGCAGCAGCCCCACTCCTGCTGCTCCTTAACATGCACGCCTCTGACATCCTGCACAACCAGGCCCGGGCTGTTGTCTCGGTGTTGTGTCGTGTACTGTATTATGCAATGATAGAGTCACAAAACTGCCTCAGCACAGGGGCCAAAAAGAATCTTGAGGGCAAGGAGCCACACAAAGGTCTGCGTTTACCTTTTAAATGTTGGTTTTAAGACTCTTACTAGTTGGGTTTTATTTGAAAGAAGACAGAATATATCAGCTAAATTCCCTTTAATCAAATAACAGACACTCTTCTATTACCGCCCTTTGCAAATTCACGTTTTAACTCCCGTCTCATAGCTCATTTCTCCTCACACTTTTACAATAACTGTGTCAAAAAGTGGCACGCTCCACGCTACGCATTCCATGTCTACCCACAAAATGCACCAGGAACAGAAGGGGGGGGGAAACTACAAGCAAACTGCTGATTTATTTGACCTACAGGCTCAACCAGTGGTGAAACACAAAACCTTTCTGTCGGGGACAAATTGAGTCTGTGTCGCCCACAAAAGCAGTAGCCCCTTGAGACTCAATTCTGTAAATAATTAGCAAATCTGCCCAATTTGGCTGTTTGTTCAGTGATGATAGGGGCGACTCTAACATCTGTTGTGGGATTTTTTTTTTTTTTTTTTTTTTTTTTTTTTTTTTTTTTTTTGTCCCGGGACAAACACGATGCATGGATTTTTTTTCTTCTACCAGGTTATCATATTTACCCAAGATATTGACTGGAGTCTGATAATCCGCAGTGCGCTACACGGATCACTGGGGAGCCTGATTTGTGCTGATTTTGGTTCCACCTTAAAGAGTGTGGTGGCTAACAGAGCAGCGTGTAGTTTAATGTGGAATATCGATGCCAACCCCATCTATGATCATATGAAAAATGACTTTATTAGGCGGTTAAAGCCCCTCTGAGCCGTGCGTATTTTGGGTTGACCGTTGGCCGTGGTTAAACAAAGAAGACTTGGTGACTCATTGATTATTTCTGCTCTATTTGCAGTTTAGCGCGTAACAAGATAACAAAACATTTATTGCATTAAACGATTTCTCACCCCCCCCCCCCTCCACACACTCTACCACTTTACACCCAAGGCCGGGAGTGGTTGTGGATGCTGACAAAAAAAAAAGGAGAGCTTTTGACTCAAAAGGCTTCTTATGTGGAGAAGCCCTCTTATATTAAGTGAGTGGATTTCAGTCCCATTTCACAAAGTGACTTTAGGCTCTTTATTAGTGAGGTGTTCGGATTGAGGGGGGGGAATATTCTCCGGATTAGATTTGCCTAAAAGGGAAAGGACTGAAGTGCGCTGGAGATTTATTCCCAAAGTCAAGCTCCTTTCTGCGCCACAATATAGCGTTTAGCCCCTCGCCTTCCATTGTGATGTCTAGCGACGTCTTTTCAGAGATGATCACTAAGAGATGATCGATTAGGACACTTTATATAAACCAAACCCCTCATTTGAGAAACACAGCATTTTATTTTTAAAGTCCTTATATAAAAAAAAAAAAAAAAAAAAAAAAAAAAAAAAGTGGGATATTTAGCCATCTCCGCGCGGCTACACCGTTATTTACACACGTGATGTCACACGGCACTCACAACGTTTTGCCCAAAAACAAAAAAAAAAAAACTCCCTCGTTGTTGTTGTTGTTTTTTTTTTTTTTTTTTAAATGTGTAGCCTAAATATATAGAGGCCGATCTTCAGCTTTGCGCTCCCGAAAGCTCTCGAGCTTGCAAAACCATTTTGCCACAAAATATTTACAGGAAATAAAAACAAAAGGAAAAATAGCTGCAAAGTTGCCAGTGTTTATTCCAGGCCATAAATATTTTTTCGGTCCATAAAAGAAGCAAGAAATTAAAATTTCTATAATTATAAAGTGGTTCGTACGTGCTGATAATAACACGAAGGGACAAAAGGAAAAAAAAAAAATAATAAAAAAAAAATAAGAGTAAAACATCTCTACAACCAACACACAACATACTTTACAAAAAAATTCACAAGAAGAGCATTGACATTCTTAATAAAATCTATAAGGGAGAGGTTCGGACCCAGTTCTCTTAACGAAAACATGTAAACACGGCGCACACATGAGCCCCGAATAGAAATGGTAGTATATATATGAGTCAAGCTGCAAAAATGAAAAGTCTTTTTGTTTTTTTTAGTGTTTTTTTTTGTTTTTTTTTCTCTTTGCTTTGTGGTGAAACTCCCTATCGTGCCTCCAAGCCAAGTCTCTATAATTTCTCTCACCAAGTCCACTGTTGCGTTTGCACCAAGTGATGTGCTGGGAACTGTGGCGTGGCCGCGGCGCTGTACTGCGCGTTATACTGCATGTGTTGGAGTGACTGGGCACTATAAGCCGAGAAGGGGATCCCGGCCTGAAAAGTGGCCGCCAAGTCCTGAGCTTTAAGAGTGTGACAAGGCTTTCCATCCCTGACTAAGACGGGCACGGCCACCCGCCTGGGAGAAGGGAGATGGGTCACTTCCATACCTTTCTCGGCCCGGGCTCTCTTCATCTTATACCGGTGGTTCTGGAACCAGATCTTCACTTGGGTCGGGGTGAGGCGGATCAGGCTGGCCAGGTGCTCCCTCTCCGGGGCGGACAGGTACCTCTGCTGCCTGAAGCGGCGCTCCAGCTCGTAGGTCTGAGCCTTGGAAAACAACACCCTCCTTTTCCGCTTCTTGCCGGAGTCGCTGCCGCCGCTGCTGGAAGTTTCCTTGTCGTTGTCCGGCGATTCGTCGTCCGCGGACGGCTCCGGGGACTTGGCCGAGTCCTGAGAGCTGGCGGATAGACCGTGCACTGCGGCAAGAAACGGGAGAAACACTGTCAAAATGTTATGTTGTAAAGTTCCCAGGGACATTTCTTTTAAAATCAGAAGTAACAATCATTATCATCAATCACAACTTAGGATGTAAATTGACAGTGCTGCTGCTTAATAATAAGAAAAAATAACCTGTTAATGATTGAGCACTTGTCAAAACAGGATTTAAAAATATATATATATATATATATACAACATTTTTTTAAGACATAAACACAGCCGAATAACAAAACTCTGGGATATTTTGGCCAATTTTGACTTTTTGATTCAATTTTGATTCCAAAAAAAAAAAAAAAAAAAAGCACACACAAAATGATTCCTCAGCCCAAATCTCCACGAGCAGAGCGAGTCAGTGAAGCATTAAAAGGTTGCATTGTCTGCTCGGAAATCCCCAACAGAATGCTTGTCTTATATTTCACACCGTGCTTAAACTCGGAATAACTTATATCCCCCTTTGTTTGTTTGTCTGTTTGTTTGTTTTTCTTTTTCTCCACGGTGCTTTATCGATCAAATTCTTACAATGCAAGGTGTGTTGAGCCTAAAACACTGCATGCATTTGTTGAGCCGTAAACGCCTCAAGACGAGCTGTGCAGTGCACGGTGCATAAAGATGAATGCTGCACGCCACCCAAGGGCGTCGTTA